>NW_026606627.1:575000-867500 GCF_029890125.1 Rhinichthys klamathensis goyatoka | reverse complement strand
TTTTCGAGTCATTGACTCGTTCATCAAAATGAACGAATCTTTTTTCGAGTCATTGACTCATTCATCAAAATGAACGAATCTTTTTTCGAGTCATTGACTCGTTCATCAAAATTAACGAATCTTTTTTCGAGTCATTGACTCATTCATCAAAATGAACGAATCTTTTTTCGAGTCATTGACTCGTTCATCAAAATGAACGAATCTTTTTTCGAGTCATTGACTCGTTCATCAAAATGAACGAATCTTTTTTCGAGTCATTGACTCGTTCATCAAAATGAACGAATCTTTTTTCGAGTCATTGACTCGTTCATCAAAATGAACGAATCTTTTTTCGAGTCATTGACTCATTCATCAAAATGAACGAATCTTTTTTCGAGTCATTGACTCGAAAAAAGATTTGTTCATTTTGATGAACGAGTTCGAACAGGAGAGTTCGCAAGGCGAGCATTTGTGCCTATAACACTTTAACTTTTTTATTTATTTTTGAAATGACCGATCGTTTCGCTAGATAAGACCCTTATTCATCGTCTGGTATCGTTTAAAGCCCTTTGAAGCTGCACTGAAACGGTCATTTAGACCTTGAACCGTTTGGCTACCATTAAAGTCCATTATATGGAGAAAAATCCTGGAATGTTTTCATCAAAAACATTAATTTCTTTTCGACTGAAGAAAGAAAGACATGGACATCTTGGATGACATGGGGGTGAGTAAATTATCAGCAAAAGTTTTTTTAAAAGTGAACTAATCCTTTAATAGAATGGCAGCCTTTGTGAATTCACAATAGCACTATGCTATAGTATTTTAATACATCGTGCAGCCTTAGAAAACGGTCTGATAATGCGGTAAATTACTCAACATGGGTAAATTGCAATCAAGGATATTTTAAAATTGAGTACTCAAATTTATTTGAGGAATCGTGACAGCCACACCCTTTAATGTGACAAACTACGCCTGTTTGGATGCTCTGCTAGGACACCTGTGTGAACTTAAGGATAATTGACTTTTTTCATTTAAATGCTGTCTCTTTATTGAGTTCTTCGGATTTGTGTGGGCAGACCTGATTGATGTGAGCTCCTGTAGGGCCAGTCGTATGAGGCGAGCCATCGGTGTGAATCCTGTGCCGGCTGCTAACATGTAGAGATGAGTGACGTCCCGCAGGACACGCATCGTGAAGGAGCCCTCAGGGCCGCCCACTGACAGAGCGGCTCCTGGAACACACCAAACACACAGCACATGAGCTGCGAACGCTTGCTTGGGGTTTAATGCAATTCCAGCTGTCACGCTATTTTTTCAAACAGGAAAACAGGGTAAAATGTAATAAGAAATGTACCGTGAAAAAAAATCTTTTCAAAAGTGTGGGCCGAATAATACAATTTCGTCAAGAAATTTCAACCATCACAGTTATATATGTTTCAGAGAAATTATAGGGAACTTTGATAACAGGTGCAAATGATCTGGAACATACAATTATTAGAAGTGATGTTTCTTCCAAAAGGTAATAGACAAAATAGATCAAATTTAACTGACATATTAAAGCTGTGACAGGGTAAAATGTAATAAGAAATGTACCGTGAAAAAAAATCTTTTCAAAAGTGTGGGCCGAATAATACAATTTCGTCAAGAAATTTCAACCATCACAGTTATATATGTTTCAGAGAAATTATAGGGAACTTTGATAACAGGTGCAAATGATCTGGAACATACAATTATTAGAAGTGATGTTTCTTCCAAAAGGTAATAGACAAAATAGATCAAATTTAACTGACATATTAAAGCTGTGACAAGTGAATTTATAATACTATTGTATGTTATATCACAAAAAAAGTCACCGAATGTGAAACTGTCAGTATACGAATGTACTATTTATTTGCACTTTTTTTTATTTTTTTTTTAGGGCTGTCAAATGATTAATCACGATTAATCCCATCCAAAATAAAAGTTTGTGTTTACATAATATATGTGTATAATTATTTTGTATATATATATATATATATATATATATATATATATATATATATATATATATATATATAAATACACACACATGCGTGTATATTTAAGAAAAAAATATTATTTATATATAAAATATTTATATTTATATATAATATAAATTATATATAAATCTATATACAGTATATACATGAAAAAATTTCTTAAATATATACAAGCATGTGTGTGTATTTATATATATAAAATAATTATACACAGTGCACCCACATATATTATGTAAACAAAAACTTTTATTTTGGATGTGATTAATCACGATTAATCATTTGACAGCCCTAGTTTTTTTCTGTATGTGAAAAAATGGGTTAAGTGCCATTTAGACAAAAAAATAAATAAATTCAATTGAGGTACCAAACGGGAAATAGATTTGAAATATAACAGACTTAAAGTGAACTGAAAAAAAAAACAGCATAATTTTTGTTTGGTGACAGAACTCAGAGGGAAAATCTATGCATATTTTTGCATAAACAATTTATAATTTATTAATAAATACTAACCAATAGGAAGGCTGGCGAGGTGCGAGGTCAACACTCCATCAGGATAGATCTTTATCATGAGATGTACGTCTGAGCCCGTTTCAGCACTGGGTTGTGCGGGAGGTATTAGTGTCTGATCCACTGGTGTGTAGGGTTTCACAACATCTGTACCTGTTCACCAATACACACAACACCAGCCTGCTGAACACTGGTCAACTTCCATCCGGTTATTTTAGATTAGAAGAGCATTTGATGTGTGACATAAGGTGAATGATTACCCTGGACAGACGTTTTGAGGTAGACGTGTCTCCCCACAGGCACTTGCATACGTGACCCTGGAGGAAGTTGTAAACGCAAGACCTGCGTGTCATGTGTGACTTCTGTTTTTGAAACCAACACACATTCCCTGTAGAAGAGCCCTGTGATAAAACACATACTCATTTTTATGTTTTACCAAGTTATTTCTTTGATTTTTTAAATGGATGTATTTATTTGAGAGAGAGAGAGAGAGAGAGAGAGAGACCTAGAGAGAGAGAGACCTAGAGAGAGAGAGAGAGAGAGAGAGAGAGACCTAGCAGCATATTACAACAATAAAGAAATTTCACATAAAACAGGAAAGAAATGTGAAAAAAAAAAAATGCAATGAGGAGGAAATTGGGTAAACAGGCAAATGTACTATCTAACTTTTCATGAAATTATTGGTATCAGCCAAAATATCTGTTTAAACAGTCTTTTACTCTGTCTTAAAACTGTTTAACAAATAGTAATTTTAGAGTTTAAGAGTTTTCTAAGAAGGGGCAGCGGAGAAACAAACACTTTCTTTGCGAACTCAGTCCTTGTTTTAGGTACATATACAACACACTTAATAAATTTAGGCACATAACAAACGCTCACATTTTAAGTAGTCAGGAATATTTGATTGAATATGAACGCCTTAAATGGTTGTATTTAGATCTCATTTAAAATCCTGAAGTTTTGTTATATTGTGTGAACATTCCAAGAAAAGTGTTGATGTAGAAGCACAGCACTAATACATCAACATAAAAATGAGAATTTTCATTAACACTGTGTCATAAATTCATAATAGAAAAGACAAATAATAAGGGGCCCAACACCGAGCCTTGTGGCACCCCTTTAGTCCATGCTATGTTACAAAACAATGTTATTTCTCAAATGTGTTCCTATATACCTTTATCTTTACAAACTTAATTTAGATCATTGTCTGACAATTGAGTTCACAGGTTTGTTACTCACCACGATCTTTACACTGAGTAAATGTGTCATGGAGTTCCAGCGGTTGCCCCACTTTCGTCCACTTGTCTTTAACAGATTTGCGCAGACAAACCTGTACTTTTCCTACAGAGTGGGCCGTCTGGACTATAAGCAGAGAAAAATAAAAGAAACACTTATTTAGAATGAGATTTTTTTTTTCTTAATTCATAAGAAGCATTAAAATTGTCTTTTTCTTTTTCCTTTACTTATCTTTGGGGCTATTTCTGTATTTTACTAACATAAAAAAGCACCAAAAAGCACTATGTCATTACCATGTTTGTAGGATATGTCTCATAGTAACACCATGGTATTCTTTGAAGTACCATGTAAATATAATGAATCATCACCGTGGTACTGTACATTTCAAAGGACCACAGTGATATTAGCTGATTCCTTCCATGTATCATGGTACCGCCATACTGGGTTTTGTTTTGTACAGTTCTAGATTCAACAGATGTCTAATTTAACCCTCTGGGGACCAAGGTGTTTTTGGGGCCCTTGGGATGTTTTGACATGCACTGACATTTGTGCTTTTTTCAGTTATTTATAAACATGTTAATAGCAAAGGTGTAAATTCACTCTATATAGCACAAATGGGGCTACCATAATATGTGAGCAACATGTATGTACATGTTTGTATTTTTGAGAGAATATTATTTATGCATGGTTATTGAAAAACTTAAAAATAAAAGTTTCTGAAATAAGGCCACAAAACACATATTGATTATTTCTTCACAAGACTTTTGAAAATTGTATCACAGTCTCGAATATTTTCTCCAAAATTATGTGAGAATCATCCTGACTACTCATTCAGATAAGTAAATAAAGTATTTTAGAATGTGTATGATGTGTTTTGTTTGAGAAAGCTTTATGCGGGGAGGCGTGATCTCTCATTAATATGTATGGCATTCCACACCTGAGAAAGACAAAGACCCTCCCATAATGGCCCTATTAGGTGCTATCAGGCCATATCATTATCAGGAGCCTTGCACAAAGAATGAGGAGATTTAAAAAAAAGAATGGCTTTTAGATTGTTTGGATTTATTTACAACACAACATAATCCAAAGATACACAACAAAGGACTGGTTTCTGGTTAAAATTGCTTTTTAATTATATATATACACACACACACACACACACACACACTGCTTAAAATAAGTGAACACACCCATGCTAAAGTTGACTAAAAAGAGGAATAAAAAATCTTAATGCCTTAATTTAAAAAATGAGGAAAACTCCAACCTTTAGGGACATGAATAATGTCCCTGAATTATTTGTGAATGAATAATGTATCGCAAATAATTAAATGTTCTTCTTTAAAATACAGGGTGCATACGTCTGGACACTTCTATCACACACCCTTCACCATATAGACATGGTTTTATTTCAGTTCAAAGTTAGAGTTGGAAACATCTTGAAAAGAAAATTATCTTTTTCCATAAATGTCTTAGTTTGATCATACATATTTCAAAGTTGAGGATTCATTATTTTGATATACCTTGCATTGCAACAAACATCTTAGTTGATTAGTTTATTGACAAAACATAAGCTTATTTGATGTCTTTATTTTGAAGCTTATTTGATTTGAAAAACTTTATCCAAAACTAGTCAACGTATCTGTGCGTTTATTCATTCATTCATACACACACACACACACACAGAGAGAGAAACATGATTCATATTTAAACAGTATGCTATTTTTCCGTTTACAGACACTAACGTTATTCTATATCGCGATTAGAACAAAGCACAAAACACTTACACTTCTCAGCTGAATCTGTTGCTCCTCCTCGAAGTGAAAATAAACCAGCACTTTTGTGGTAAATGTCCCAGGATTATTCCTTATAGCCGCGCAAGACGAAT
Source organism: Rhinichthys klamathensis goyatoka (assembly GCF_029890125.1). Lineage (NCBI taxonomy): Eukaryota > Metazoa > Chordata > Actinopteri > Cypriniformes > Leuciscidae > Rhinichthys > Rhinichthys klamathensis. The sequence continues at coordinate 861,881 of NW_026606627.1, read as the reverse complement.
CTTAATCTAACTAAAAAATATAGTGCGTTTACAGCATTTGCCTGGGGGCGTTTATCTATTTTGCAAATGGCCTCAACACATTATCTTATGAATCCACTCTGCGAGTGGGTGTGAACAAATTAACGATAATGAGCTGAGACAGGAGAAACTGTACTTCTCTTTAGTTTCAGACAGATTACATTGCAGGAGAATATTTGTTTTAAATGTGAATTGTTTTATTTAAAAGTAGAAATTTAAAGCGTTCTTTAGACGTATGTTTCATGTTTGTGTGATAAGTATTAGCGGAGTTTCAGTTCACTTTCCAGACATGTTTCAGAAAGATTTTTGCGGAGACAGAGTGAGCTGAAAGCGCACCCTGTTTATTTTATTTATTTTAAAAAAAACAAGGTTTTGATGTTAATGTGAGTGTACACAAAAAAAGAAGACCCTCTATAGTTTATAATCATGTATTGATTTTATGTATATGACCATAAATGACGGAGTATTTTAAGTCTATGTTGCTGCTATGTGAAAAAAAAAACAGCAAAACGCGCCGGCGCGTTTGCCGTCCCCAGAGGATTAACATACTACTCACCATCAACACGTCCTTGAACTTCACTGGACAGGCCTGAAAAAGAAACAGTGTTATCAACTTGATAACTGTGTTAGCAGATACACAACAATGTTCATGTCTGGAGAAAGACTCACGCCAGTAGAGAAGGTACGACATCTTCCCCAAGAGCATCTCCACCCGAAGAGTCTCGCCCTGTAGATCCACAACTGCACAGCCGGAGCTGGGAATCTGGAGAGGGGAGAACAATAGTGTTTGACTTTCCTTTTACATCTGAGAGAAGACAACCACATAACCACTGCACTTTACCAACCTTTCGCTTGGTGTAAACAACAATATTGACAGTGGCTTCTGTCTGGAACCAATCATACCTAGAGATGAAAAAAAAAATGCTATTTAATTTGAATAAAACACTAATATTTTTAGAGTGCTGTAAGACTGACAGCACAACAAACTCTCACTTTGAAGCCCAAAAAAGTGCATCAATCCATCATAAAAGTAATCCATACGCTTCCATGGGGTTAATAAAGGCCTTCTGAAGAAAAGCAATGCGGTTGTGTAAGAAAAATATCCATATTTATTATAGCTTTATCAACTAAAATAACTACTGTAGGGTGAACAATCCCTTTAAGTCAGTGCATGTCCGTGGACACCTTTCAGTAAGGTGAATTTCTGTCCACATTTTGTTTAGATATGATATGAATACTTGGGAATGTCGTTGTTGTGCCGCCAGAAGGAATCATGCCATACCGTAGATTTCTGTGAAACTGTATAATAATAGTGATATAATGAAAGTCAAACACACCGAGGGCGATGATCTTTGGCGGGGAGAGGAGCAGATAACGGCTCCAGTCTTAAGGGTGGAGGAGCAGACAAACCTGGTGTGAAGAGTATCAAACACACAATTACTGCTCATGAGTCAAAGAAGTCATGAAGGATTGGCGTTTATAACTAGAAATCCACATGGCTGTCATACCGTTCACATGAGTGCTCTCAGTCTTCTCCGTCTGAGCTGTAATAACCAAAGAACCATGTAATTAAAACATAAAAAAAAGCTTATTTTGGGTTTGATTCTGAACATTTCAGGTTAAAATCAAACAACAGCATCTGTTAAAGCTGCAGTCCGCAGGTTTTCCTCTCTGTCGCCATCTCTGTTCGAACTCTGCAATTGCAGTCATTCGCGGAATTATCAACTTTACGTGAGTTGTGCCTCGACACGGCACAGCGCGGATGAACTCAGTGTTTGAGGAGAGTGTGTGTGTCAGTCACTGCGCCGGTGTGGATACTGGCATTCAGGATCACAGATTATTCTTTTTGGAAGTATGACCAACATAATAATTTTCACCGGAAAATGTCCTCTGAACAAGTGAGTAACATCCACTTTTATTCTGGTTCTGACATTGCAGTAAATCGCGCTGATTAAATCTAACAGTCGCTTTATAAGTTATCATATCACGCAAAACCGTGCAAATTATACTTTGTTCTCAAATTGTTAATGTTCAACGTCAGCAGTGCGTGACTATAGATGTAATGTCCTTCCGATATTATCCTGGTTTCCGCATGGGCCATTCCAGTCTCTTTTTCTGTCGCCACTCCGAAGTCCGAACGAAGTCTTCTGTATGTTACAGCGGGCGAGTCTGCTGTCGCTGGTGATCATCGTTTGAACCTTTCTGGATCCGCCATCAAATTAATAAGTTTAATTATGTCAAGTGCTGTGAGAAAAGGCTATAAATCTCCTCCAGCATCCTCACACTCACAGCCGACTAGCCGAGACTCTTCTTTATGTGGACAGGTGTGTGTGTGCAGATGTGTGTGTGCAGATGTGTGTGTGCAGATGTGTGTGTGCAGATGTGTGTGTGCAGATGTGTGTGTGCAGATGTGTGTGTATAGATGTGTGTATAGATGTGTGTGTGCAGATGTGTATGTGTGTGTGTGCAGATGTGTGTGTGCAGATGTGTGTGTGCAGATGTGTGTGTGCGCAGATGTGTGTGTGTCCAGATGTGTGTGTGCAGATGTGTGTGTACAGATGTGTGTGTGCAGATGTGTGTGTGCAGATGTGTGTGTGCAGATGTGTGTGTATAGATGTGTGTGTGCAGATGTGTGTGTGCAGATGTGTGTGTACAGATGTGTGTGTGCAGATGTGTGTGTATAGATGTGTGTGTGCAGATGTGTGTGTGCAGATGTGTGTGTATAGATGTGTGTATAGATGTGTGTGTGCAGATGTGTATGTGTGTGTGTGCAGATGTGTGTGTGCAGATGTGTGTGTGCAGATGTGTGTGTGCGCAGATGTGTGTGTGTCCAGATGTGTGTGTGCAGATGTGTGTGTACAGATGTGTGTGTGCAGATGTGTGTGTGCAGATGTGTGTGTGCAGATGTGTGTGTATAGATGTGTGTGTGCAGATGTGTATGTGTGTGTGTGCAAATGTGTGTGTGCAGATGTGTGTGTGCAGATGTGTGTGTGCGCAGATGTGTGTGTGTCCAGATGTGTGTGTGCAGATGTGTGTGTGCAGATGTGTGTGTGCAGATGTGTGTGTGTGCAGATGTGTGTGTTTGCAGATGTGTGTGTGCAGATGTGTGTGTGCAGATGTGTGTGCGCAGATGTGTGTGCGCAGATGTGTGTGTGTGCAGATGTGTGTGTGCGCAGATGTGTGTGTGCGCAGATGTGTGTGTGCAGATGTGTGTGTGTACAGATGTGTGTGTGCAGATGTGTGTGTGCAGATGTGTGTGTGCAGATGTGTGTGTGTGCAGATGTGTGTGTGTGCAGATGTGTGTGTACAGATGTGTGTGTGCAGATGTGTGTGTGTGCAGATGTGTGTGTGTGCAGATGTGTGTGTGTGTGCAGATGTGTGTGTGCGCAGATGTGTGTGTGCACTGATGTGTGTGTGCGCAGATGTGTGTGCGCAGATGTGTGTGTGCAGATGTGTGTGTGCAGATGTGTGTGTGCAGATGTGTGTGTACAGATGTGTGTGTGCGCAGATGTGTGTGTGCAGATGTGTGTGTGTGCAGATGTGTGTGTGCGCAGATGTGTGTGCGCAGATGTGTGTGTGTGCAGATGTGTGTGTGCAGATGTGTGTGTACAGATGTGTGTGTGCAGATGTGTGTGTATGCAGATGTGTGTGTGTGCAGATGTGTGTGTGCGCAGATGTGTGTGCGCAGATGTGTGTGTGTGCAGATGTGTGTGTGCAGATGTGTGTGTACAGATGTGTGTGTGCAGATGTGTGTGTATGCAGATGTGTGTGTGCAGATGTGTGTGTGCAGATGTGTGTGTGTGCAGATGTGTGTGTGCAGATGTGTGTGTGTGCAGATGTGTGTGTGCAGATGTGTGTGTGCAGATGTGTGTGTGTCCAGATGTGTGTGTGCGCAGATGTGTGTGTGCGCAGATGTGTGTGTGTGCAGATGTGTGTGTGTGCAGATGTGTGTGTGCGCAGATGTGTGTGTGCGCAGATGTGTGTGTACAGATGTGTGTGTGCGCAGATGTGTGTGTGCGCAGATGTGTGTGCGCAGATGTGTGTGTACAGATGTGTGTGTGTGCAGATGTGTGTGTGTGCAGATGTGTGTGTGTGTGTGCAGATGTGTGTGTGCGCAGATGTGTGTGTGTCCAGATGTGTGTGTGCAGATGTGTGTGTGCAGATGTGTGTGTGCAGATGTGTGTGTGTGCAGATGTGTGTGTTTGCAGATGTGTGTGTGCAGATGTGTGTGTGCAGATGTGTGTGCGCAGATGTGTGTGCGCAGATGTGTGTGTGCAGATGTGTGTGTACAGATGTGTGTGTACAGATGTGTGTGTGCGCAGATGTGTGTGTGTGTGCAGATGTGTGTGTGCAGATGTGTGTGTGTGCAGATGTGTGTGCGCAGATGTGTGTGTGTGCAGATGTGTGTGTCCAGATGTGTGTGTGCAGATGTGTGTGTCCAGATGTGTGTGTGTGTACAGATGTGTGTGTACAGATGTGTGTGTGCAGATATGTGTGTACAGATGTGTGTGTGCAGATGTGTGTGTGCAGATATGTGTGTGCAGATGTGTGTGCGCAGATGTGTGTGTGTGCAGATGTGTGTGTACAGATGTGTGTGTGCAGATGTGTGTGTCCAGATGTGTGTGTGTGTACAGATGTGTGTGTACAGATGTGTGTGTACAGATGTGTGAGTGCAGATGTGTGTGTGCAGATATGTGTGTACAGATGTGTGTGTGCAGATGTGTGTGTACAGATGTGTGTGTGCAGATGTGTGTGTGCGCAGATGTGTGTGTGTACAGATGTGTGTGTACAGATGTGTGTGTGTACAGATGTGTGTGTGTGCAGATGTGTGTGTACAGATGTGTGTGTGCAGATGTGTGTGTCCAGATGTGTGTGTCCAGATGTGTGTGTACAGATGTGTGTGTGTACAGATGTGTGTGTGCAGATGTGTGTGTACAGATGTGTGTGTGTACAGATGTGTGTGTGTGCAGATGTGTGTGTACAGATGTGTGTGTGCAGATGTGTGTGTCCAGATGTGTGTGTCCAGATGTGTGTGTACAGATGTGTGTGTGTGCAGATGTGTGTACAGATGTGATGTAATGACGCAAACACATGCTCGAACCTCCCGCTGAAATCCACCAGCACCACTGGAGTTAAAAACATTATTACAAGTTTACCGCTGTGAATCGAGCTACGGCAAGCAGAGAGTGTTGAACACTGGCTGGTTATGCATTTTCTCAAATATGTATTTTGGATAATTTTTAACCCGAAAAAAGCTACAGATTGCAGCTTTAATCAGAACAGAAAATTGTTTCAGCCCAGAAACGACTGATTATTGGATTTCCAGATCATGAGACAATATGTTTGTATGAAAATAATGATATGTTTCCATCTGGCTGAAGTCTTTTCTACTGGTAGAAGTGCGGACAGAACCTTGAGGAGCGGGACCGAGCTTCACTGCCATCCGGCCCACCAGACACTCCTTCAGCATGGACTCGTAGTTCACCCACCGGTGCACCTTTGTGCACAAATACAGTAACACAGCCCTTATAAACCATCTACAAACTGTTAGCTTTCATTTGATTCATAGTTCATAAATTGCAGTCTTTACATTGTTGATACATTAATAGACAGTGAGGTCTTCATTCAGTGTCATTGTAATTATTATTGTTTATTTAGCTCATATGTAAAGAGTTAGATAATGTGTGTTATCCTTTAACAACTTGTTAACCATACCTAACAGATGTACAGCATTTTATTTAATATTTATTAATTATTTTGTTAATGTTTATTAGGAGTAAATAGACTGCCCTTATTGTTTATATGTAGATATGCAACTAAATTTTGTATGTTTGGATGCATGCCAAAATGTACAATACAGCAATAGAAATAAAAAATATTTACAAATTATTTATATCATTATACTCCTTAATCCTGTTATCAAAGCTAAACATAACATTTTTTTCTATAAAAAGTAATAAGCAGAAACATTTACAGTAACAATCATTTTTAGTTACTGTAAAAAATAGATATTTTTGAGCACCGGAAATAAATGTTATAATGACGTAATTGACTGAAACAATGTCATTGATCACAAATTCCATAGAATGCACCGATTAATTCCATGAATTCAATGATCATAGATTATTTAAGGATTTGTAAACATTCGTACATCAGTAAAGCTGTTCATACATAAATTATTTACGTTTTAGATGCTGTTAAAACTGTATGTTTTTGTGTCTACACAAACTCATTTGCAACTTTAAAGGACATTAATGGTTCTTAAAATGTTAACAAATACATTAAGCATAAATTCACTTAATAATACATAAAGATTTCCTTACACTTGTTATTTATTACTATAAACTGAATAACTTTTAAATGTTTTAATGAACTACTAGCATTTACAGGTACAAAAACAGACTAGCTCTTTACAAATGAGCTAATTAAACAATGATCATTTGAAAATTAAAATGATAATAAATTAAAGGGGTCATGAACTGGCTTTTTACATTTTTTTATATTGTTGTCTGAGGTCAACTTATGACGTTCGCTTGGTTTTTACATTCAAAAACATCCAAATTAATAAGTAATAGTCTATTTTCTACCCTAGTTTTGAGCCTAGCTCAAAATGCTCGGTTTTTATGGGCGTCTCGCATTGAAGACTTGGAAGTAAACGCCCACTGCTGTGAGTGGATAACAGTTTTGCATATTATAATGAGTTTCGTGTAATGCGCGAATCGGTGGGCGGGGCTAAACCGGCCGTGTTGAAGTAGGCGTTGATCTTCTTCTGCGGGGGTGGTGTTTTATCCTCTTTGTCGTCATAGTTCCCCACTTTGAAAAACGAGTCGTTTGCTGAGCCTGGTGTCAATAAAAGCTTTTATTGGACTAACAAGGACGTTTTCAGTTCTGAAACTTACAGGATATTCTTATAATATGATGACCTCTTAGATGTCAAAAGCTCAAGGAAAATTTGATTTCTCAGTTCATCACCCCAAATGACTTGCAAGTACTTTACACTGTAAGCATTCCAGATTAAAACAGACTATTTCCTGAAACCAGCATGCAAGGACTTTACCTGGTCAAACAGGTCAGTGCTATCAATCCCAGCAGCCCTCATTAGCTCCGCCTCCCCACCAGGATGGAAATCCATGTACGCACTCACGTTATAGACCATTCCTACAGCAAACACACAAACACAGGGAGTCATGTGTGCATGAGAACGATACAGCCTGGAGAGGAGGAAGACACAAACAAACACTGGTGGGGTTGATGGAGATGTGATCTCTTGTTATTGGATTGATGAAGCATTAGAAAATGAGACCATTCTAAAAAAAATAAAAAATACTCGCAAAAAGAAATACTGAGACAAGACAGTGCCAACAAGATCAAATCAGCATTAAACGATAGTTGCTCTAGTTTTTCTTCTCTAGTGTGCCGTATTTCAGGGTGAAAAGCTTCTGGAACAAGAAAAAATGGGCGGGGCTTGATTGTGTCTGTGGGGAATTGATTGGATGGTTGTGGTTTGCTATTGGTGGATCTCATGTGAGTGACAGGTTATAGCCCCGCCCTCGTCATCAGAGAAGAGAAGAGATCATCAAAAATAATAATGATATGGATTAATAATTTATAATAAACACTGCAATATCCCATTAAAAGTAAGAATAGTCAATTTAGATTTCATGGGGACTTTAATACAATATCAAAATATATTTACAAAAGTTGAGTACTTTTCTGTATGAAAGTAAAACTTGCATGTGTGATCATGTAAATATATTATATACACACACACACACACACACACACACACACACAGTATATTATGCTCACCAAGGTTGTATTTAAAAAATAAAAACAGTAATATTTTGAAATATTATTAAAATATAAAATACTTATTCTATGTTATTAAACTAATTTATTCCTGTGATCAAAGCTGAATTTTCAGCATCATTACTCCAGTCTTCAGTGTCACATGACCCTTCAGAAATCACTCTAATATGATTTAGAGCTCAAGAAACGTTTATGATTATTGTCACTGTTGAATACAGTTGTGCTGTTAAATATTTGAGGTTGTACCTCTAATGCAGGTCCAGCAGTCATTCCTGGTGTTGTGTTTCTTCAGCTCGTCTTCGGTCACCTCGATCAGTCTTCCTCTCAGTCCGGTCAGGTCGCGGCCACTCTTGGTCAGTCGGATCCAGTCCAGCAGACTGTGCCCGGGCTTCAGTGCCACCTGGATTCATCACACACACACACACGTCTGGTCCACTGTCTTTGTGGGGACTCTCCATAGACGTAATGATTTTTATACTGTACAAACTGTATAGTCTATCCCCTTACACTAACCCTACCCATTACAAAAAACTTTCTGCTCTTTTACATTTTCTAAAAAACATAATTTAGTATGTTCATTAATCAATTTCCCTCGCGGGGACCATTGGCTAGTCCTCACAATGTAGGTGATTTCACGTTTTACTATTCTTGTGGGGATATTTGGTCCTCACAATGTAAAAATGAGCACACATACACACACACACAGCATATTTACAACTGCATTCAGACACAGACGCATTTAAATCACCCTTTAAATCAGTATCAATGACAACAGCGTAGGATCTAACCTTATTCCTGGACTGTCCGGCTGGAGAGACTCTCTGCTGGGATCCGGCTGATGGGAAACTCTGCGACGGCACGTTCAACATCTCTGATGCTCTAAAACAACCCCAGTTCCTGACAAAACCTGCCCGAACACACTGGATATCACTAATCAGGAGCTAAACATAGATAAATAAAAACTGGCAAAAGTACACCGAGTGCCACTGATCGTGGGAGTTTATTTGTGAGGAGGAGGAGGAAGTGTTATGAAAGTGTTATAATGAGCTCCGACTTCCTTATTTTGGCAGGTGGCTTTATTATTATTATTATTATTATTATTTAGATCTATCAAACATGACAACATGGTCCAATTCAGCTGCTCTAAAAACACACCGATATAAGAGAAAAGTAATAAGCAGTAGCGATGACACTGCTGTCATAACAGCACCTGCAGCGGCACTATCCTAGCGCTCGAGAAACTGTCGCGGATATATGACGTCATTGTTGTGCTCGGGCGACCATAAAGACTTCATAATTAAAGTCAATTCTATGACAAATATAATATATAAAAGCCCTGTCAAAATTAAAAGATGGGATTTTGCTGGATTTAGTTGATAAATATATTTAATTTTTTTTTATTTGTATAAAATTTTCTTAATCCCCCCTGTGTTGATCTTGTAATCATTGATATGGGTCTTATTGTGTTTTTGGAAGGATATTATTTATTATTTTAAACCTCTGCTGTGCATATATTTTATTTATTTATTTATTTTTACAGCTCCAAACGTACAAACAGAAGCAGTGATGCGTGTATCAATGACTTTGTCTGTGTACTATTTGAATTAACATACATGTATTATTTCTGACATCTACCAGATGTCTCTCAGATGTTTCCAACTAAACTAAACTCGAAACATTCAGAAACAAAATCTGTTACGATGGATGAATAATATAATACCAATGACGTATGGTCATTATTCCAGCTGATCTTTAGCCTAATGCAAACAGCGAACAGTTGCCAGTGTTTGAAACAAGAGCAACTACTATCTCCACAAACACACTCTTTCTTAAACTTGGCTATTATTATGTATTTAAAAACTCACCAGACAAAACACTGGAGATGACAGAAAAGACTGTTGAAATGTTCCCTCTGATTCCAGCTCTATAATCTTCCTCCTCCTCTTCCTCAAAGTCCTCTTCATCTTCCTTTAACATTCCAATGATATAACTTTCATGATCAGTGGTTTTAAAAAGATTACACCTAATTATCAGTCAGATCAAACAAATGCATGGCTTTATATTTTAAATAAATGCGGATCTTGCATGACTTGTATTATTGGCGAATCTGTTAAATCCCACCAATAGGAACTATAGAGATTATCCTGAGTGACACAGGACTTCAAAGAAGCAGTTAAGACTTCAAAATAAAAGTCTTAGTCCTAAAGAAAGAATCAAAGTTTTAAAATGTGCTCTAATGCCATTGTGAAACCTCAAACATCCTCTTATGTCCTTCCAATGTAAATCAAACACTCATATTTTGTATGAATGGGATCCAGAAGAAATACAAACTCTGAATCCTTGAGTTGTACATTTTTGCATTGGCCGAAATTTTAGGCTACTTTTAACAAATTCTTTGATCAATTGATCAATATGCATCTTTACATGAAGGGGTTTCTTGGGTTCAGTTATCAGTTCATTCCCTGAGAGAGAGAAGAATAACTCTTTCTATTGGACACTTCATTTCTCTGATTCTGACACAATATAGATGGCCTCAAAAAAGTCATGGACTTAAAATACAAATGTCTATTCAAATGTTAGTTATGCATTCTCACTAACTGATAAAAATTGTAATTAATAATCATGAAAAATATCATTATTTCCTAATGCAGTATAAAGTGCATTGATCTGTCCTGCTTTCCCCAAAACACGGCAAGCCTAAGTAGATCGGAGATGCTGGTTTCTAGTTTCTATGTTTTGCCGTGGGAAACGCCTGCACTGGTTAGTATTATCTTTTACTTTTTGCAGTCACAGAAATATTTGGTGTTTAATCGGCACAGAATGAGTCATGTGAAAGGTGTTTTTCCAACATGAATGCAGCTTGAAGGAGACGCTTTTGATAGTTTTGTCACAGACCTGAAGATGAAGGCTAAAACTGGTCATTTACATTGTCTTGTCTTGTCTTGTTTATGTTTTTAGCACTGTTAAAACCAACCAAAGTTGAATAGTAGTGCTTTACATTAAAATTCTGAAATAAGGACACGCATTGACCAATAAAACTACAACATATAAAAACGCAAAATTTAACTGTTACGCGCTAAACATTAAATGATGTTGTAAGGTTCTGGAGGGGTTATGTGGGATTAAAAGGTTTGCCAGATACGGTGGGATCTGGTTATTTAAAGATGTATACACCAACAATAAAAGTGTGTAATTCTAAGATGGACAGGAAGCCATTTTAGCGAAGGAAATACAGGAGTGATTGATTAGTGTTTCTTTACCCTCCTTAAAGGGACAGTTCACCCAAAAATGAAAATGATCCCATGATTTACTCAAGCGTTCCTAGGTGTATATGACATTCTTCTGTCAGCCAAACACAATCTGAGTTATATTAAAACATGTCCTGGCTCTTCCAAGCTTTATAATGGCAGTGCATGACCGTTTGTCTTTGGAAGTCCATCAAAGCGCATCCATCCGTGATAAACAACGTAATGACGAACGCGGTTGCCCAGCCCTGTTAGTCTGAACCGTGAGATTGCCGTCATTGCGTTGTGTGTCCAGTTCAAGGGTTACTCTTTTGGCGTAAATCGATGCGTACTGTCGTCTGCCGGAAGCTAGTAATTTTAGTGGATATTGGATATTTTTCTTACACTAACACATCTCTTCACTTCAGAAGGCCTTTATTAAAGGTCCCCTGACATGGGGTTATTATTTTATAATGTTTCCTGGGTTGCCCTTATAATGTTAGTATGTTTTTTAGATCAAAAATAGTCATAATTTAGAAATAAAAGGGATTTTTCCTAGCCTGATTTTAGCCTCTGATTTGAACGCTCTGTTTGAAGGGGCGTGTCTGCTGTGGGATTCAGTGTAACCCAGGAAACATTATAAAATAATAAAAATAACCCCATGTCAGGGGACCTTTAAGCTCATGTAGTCATTTTATAGCTTCATCTATTGATTCTAAAGCGTACCTTTATATTACCTTTATATATTTATTCATTTAAACTCTGCGTAATAATAATTGATGAACTAAAATTGTACATGCGTGATCGATTAAGCATTACTAAAAGCCATACGATTTTGTCTTTAAAAATCATTTGCTATGTAGTGACCTTTAATGTGGAGTAGAAACAGGTGGAGTGACTTTAGCGCATCAGACATGTGACACTTTGCTCACAGCTGATTGGTCCAAATTCGGTTTGCAACCTCTTACCTGGAGCATCACCTGACCCGGGCCAGATTAGCAGTGGAGCATGAGTTACTGGCGATGAACACTGCTAAAAGCCAAACCACTGTCATGGTGCCTAAAACCCAGGGTTGGCGCAAACTAAACTGAAACACACCTATAGTCACCTAACCCGGCTTCATGGTATAGGCCCTGGTCTTGTCTTCTCTAGTGTGCCGTATATCAGAGTGAAACGCTTCTGGAACAAGAACAAATGTGGGCGGGGCTTGATTGTGTCTGTGGGGAATTGATTGGCTGGTTGTAGTTTGCTATTGGCTGATCTCATGTGAGTGACAGGTTATAGCCCCGCCCTCATCATCAGAGAAGAGAAGAGATTGGAGAGATGTCGCTGCAAGAGGGATGGGAAGTTATTCTGATTCAAGATTACCATAAACATGCATATAAAAAAAATGTGCATGGATAAATTATTTTATTTATAATAAAAACTGGAATATTCCATAATTTTTTTTTTTTTTTTAAATCATGGTGACTTTCTAATCAATAAATGGGAATAACCTAACCATGCGTGGATTTATTTCTTTAGTAATGAGATATATCATAAATCAAACAATTTTCAGTAAGTAACCTCCAGAACAAGCACCTCTTATTAACACCATGATATAGTAAACAACTGGTCATTAAAAATTAGATGTTTGTTCAAGTATCAACATTAAATTATCTTTCTAAGGCACTTGTACTTTAATGGCAATGAATCACAGTATTTTTCTGATGGAGCAATTATATCCCAGGAAACATTCATTTAATAAGTTGACTTGAGATGACACAATGTAGGCCCTAATTTATTAACACTTCATAATATGACCGACAAATTGAAACTGAAAAAAAAAAAAAAGATGCGTGGGACATACATATACCAATCTTTTTTTTTTTCTTTTTTTTCTTTTTTTACATGTTATTGAACTGTTTTTGTTATTAATATTATTTTTAAAATGTGTAATTGAGAGGTGTTTTTTGTTCTCGGTCATGAGAGCAGAAGTTATGCTCTGCTGCCCTCTGGCGTTTACAAACACACACACACATTCAGCCTGGATAGCTTTATATGATTAGCTTGAATGTAATGAAGAAATGACAGAAACCGTCGATATACTGTTTTCTCTTGAGTAATGCTAGAAAAATAAGACAACCCTGCTTTTTTCCCCAGCTCTGTTTAACTACTAAAGTGATCAAATGACACTGGAGGTAAAATTTGTTTGTTCGTTAGCCTATTAGAGACATAACTTTTGTGTGTTTTTAACTCAAACGGTGAAGCTTTAAAGACAGCACACTTCGTTTTTCTACTTTTTTTAATTTCATTTTTTAATATAAAATTTTAATAAAATTGTTGTTTTTGTGAACTATTCCTATACCGAACACACACTGCAGGCCATTTATTAATTGACGTCTATTCTGGAATACATGCTTGTGCTTGCATGCTTTGTTTTTTTCCTTGTCTGTACAACAGCAGAGCGTAACATTCTAATGACGTCATCACGCGGAGCTGCAGTTATTACAGTTACAGCCGAACATTCTAATGACGTCATCACGCGGAGCTGCAGTTATTACAGTTACAGCCGAACATTCTAATGACGTCATCACGCGGAGCTGCAGTTATTACAGTTACAGCCGAACATTCTAATGACGTCATCACGCGGAGCTGCAGTTATTACAGTTACAGCCGAACATTCTAATGACATCATCATGCGGAGCTGCAGTTATTACAGTTACAGCCGAACATTCTAATATCGTCATCACGCGGAGCTGCAGTTATTACAGTTACAGCCGAACATTCTAATGACATCATCACGCGGAGCTGCAGTTATTACAGTTACAGCCGAACATTCTAATATCGTCATCACGCGGAGCTGCAGTTATTACAGTTACAGCCGAACATTCTAATGACGTCATCACGCGGAGCTGCAGTTATTACAGTTACAGCCGAACATTCTAATATCGTCATCACGCGGAGCTGCAGTTATTACAGTTACAGCCGAACATTCTAATATCGTCATCACGCGGAGCTGCAGTTATTACAGTTACAGCCGAACATTCTAATGACGTCATCACGCGGAGCTGCAGTTCTTACAGTTACAGCCGAACATTCTAATGACGTCATCACGCGGAGCTGCAGTTATTACAGTTACAGCCGAACATTCTAATATCGTCATCACGCGGAGCTGCAGTTATTACAGTTACAGCCGAACATTCTAATATCGTCATCACGCGGAGCTGCAGTTATTACAGTTACAGCCGAACATTCTAATATCGTCATCACGCGGAGCTGCAGTTATTACAGTTACAGCCGAACATTCTAATGTCGTCATCACGCGGAGCTGCAGTTATTACAGTTACAGCCGAACATTCTAATGTCGTCATCACGCGGAGCTGCAGTTATTACAGTTACAGCCGAACATTCTAATGACGTCATCACGCGGAGCTGCAGTTATTACAGTTACAGCTGAACATTCTAATATCGTCATCACGCGGAGCTGCAGTTCTTACAGTTACAGCCGAACATTCTAATGACGTCATCATGCGGAGCTGCAGTTATTACAGTTACAGCCGAACATTCTAATGACGTCATCACGCGGAGCTGCAGTTATTACAGTTACAGCCGAACATTCTAATATCGTCATCACGCGGAGCTGCAGTTATTACAGTTACAGCCGAACATTCTAATGACGTCATCATGCGGAGCTGCAGTTATTACAGTTACAGCTGAACATTCTAATGACGTCATCACGCGGAGCTGCAGTTATTACAGTTACAGCCGAACATTCTAATGACGTCATCACGCGGAGCTGCAGTTATTACAGTTACAGCCGAACATTCTAATATCGTCATCACGCGGAGCTGCAGTTATTACAGTTACAGCCGAACATTCTAATGACGTCATCATGCGGAGCTGCAGTTATTACAGTTACAGCCGAACATTCTAATATCGTCATCACGCGGAGCTGCAGTTATTACAGTTACAGCCGAACATTCTAATATCGTCATCACGCGGAGCTGCAGTTCTTACAGTTACAGCCGAACATTCTAATATCGTCATCACGCGGAGCTGCAGTTATTACAGTTACAGCCGAACATTCTAATATCGTCATCACGCGGAGCTGCAGTTATTACAGTTACAGCTGAACATTCTAATGACATCATCACGCGGAGCTGCAGTTCTTACAGTTACAGCCGAACATTCTAATATCGTCATCACGCGGAGCTGCAGTTATTACAGTTACAGCCGAACATTCTAATATCGTCATCACGCGGAGCTGCAGTTATTACAGTTACAGCCGAACATTCTAATATCGTCATCACGCGGAGCTGCAGTTCTTACAGTTACAGCCGAACATTCTAATGACGTCATCACGCGGAGCTGCAGTTATTAAAGTTACAGCCGAACATTCTAATGACGTCATCACGCGGAGCTGCAGTTATTACAGTTACAGCCGAACATTCTAATGACGTCATCACGCGGAGCTGCAGTTATTAAAGTTACAGCCGAACATTCTAATGACGTCATCACGCGGAGCTGCAGTTATTACAGTTACAGCCGAACATTCTAATATCGTCATCACACGGAGCTGCAGTTATTACAGTTACAGCCGAACATTCTAATATCGTCATCACGCGGAGCTGCAGTTATTACAGTTACAGCCGAACATTCTAATATCGTCATCACGCGGAGCTGCAGTTATTACAGTTACAGCCGAACATTCTAATGTTATTACATCATTGGAACACAGTAGTGTTGCTTTACTCTGTCGTTTCTGTGTGCGACAAACAAGATTTGATGTCTTATCTTGAAGGCCAATCTCTTGAAATGCACAAAATAATTAACTTTAATGTGAAAATTAAAATCGCAAAAACATATTTCTAAATCTCTAACACTGCCTCTAAATCTCCCCGCCCTGGCCGCCTGCACATCCTGATTCGCCCTGGCCGCCTGCACATCCTGATTCGCCCTGGCCGCCTGCACATCCTGATTCGCCCTGGCCGCCTGCACACCCTGCTCCGCCCTGGCCGCCTGCACATCCTGCTCCACCCTGGCCTCCTGCACATCCTGCTCCGCTCTGGCCGCCTGCACATCCTGCTCCGCCCTGGCCGCCTGCACATCCTGCTCCGCCCTGGCCGCCTGCACAACCTGCTCCGCTCTGGCCGCCTGCACATCCTGCTCCGCCCTGGCCGCCTGCACATCCTGCTCCGCCCTGGCCGCCTGCACAACCTGCTCCGCTCTGGCCGCCTGCACATCCTGCTCCGCTCTGGCCGCCTGCACATCCTGCTCCGCCCTGGCCGCCTGCACATCCTGCTCCGCCCTGGCCGCCTGCACAACCTGCTCCGCTCTGGCCGCCTGCACATCCTGCTCCGCTCTGGCCGCCTGCACATCCTGCTCCGCCCTGGCCGCCTGCACAACCTGCTCCGCCCTGGCCGCCTGCACATCCTGCTCCGCCCTGGCCGCCTGCACATCCTGCTCCGCCCTGGCCGCCTGCACATCCTGCTCCGCCCTGGCCGCCTGCACATCCTGCTCCGCCCTGGCCGCCTGCACAACCTGCTCCGCCCTGGCCGCCTGCACATCCTGGGTTTTTAAGGGTTTTAAATTAAAGAACTCAGGAGAAACAAGGGTTTTAATTAAAGAACTTAAAACAAGGGTTTTAATTACATCCTGCTCCGCCCTGGCCGCCTGTACATCCTGCTCCGCCCTGGCCGCCTGTACATCCTGCTCCGCCCTGGCCGCCTGCACATCCTGCTCCGCCCTGGCCGCCTGCACATCCTGCTCCACCCTGGCCCCCTGCACATCCTGCTCCGCCCTGGCCCCCTGCACATCCTGCTCCGCCCTGGCCCCCTGCACATCCTGCTCCACCCTGGCCGCCTGCACATCCTGCTCCGCCCTGGCCGCCTGCACATCCTGGTCCGCCCTGGCCCCCTGCACATCCTGCTCCGCCCTGGCCGCCTGCACAACCTGCTCCGCCCTGGCCGCCTGCACATCCTGCTCCGCCCTGGCCGCCTGCACATCCTGCTCCGCCCTGGCCGCCTGCACATCCTGCTCCGCCCTGGCCGCCTGCACATCCTGCTCCGCCCTGGCCGCCTGCACATCCTGCTCCGCCCTGGCCGCCTGCACAACCTGCTCCGCCCTGGCCGCCTGCACATCCTGCTCCGCCCTGGCCCCCTGCACATCCTGCTCCGCCCTGGCCGCCTGCACAACCTGCTCCGCCCTGGCCGCCTGCACATCCTGCTCCGCCCTGGCCGCCTGCACATCCTGCTCCGCCCTGGCCGCCTGCACATCCTGCTCCGCCCTGGCCGCCTGCACATCCTGCTCCGCCCTGGCCGCCTGCACATCCTGCTCCGCCCTGGCCGCCTGCACATCCTGCTCCGCCCTGGCCGCCTGCACATCCTGCTCCGCCCTGGCCGCCTGCACATCCTGCTCCGCCCTGGCCGCCTGCACATGCTGCTCCGCCCTGGCCGCCTGCACAACCTGCTCCGCCCTGGCCGCCTGCACATCCTGCTCCGCCCTGGCCGCCTGCACAGCCTGCTCCGCCCTGGAGGCTTCCTGCTCCGGATTGGCCACGCCCTCGTTATCCTCCAGGACGCCCACCCCTATTGAAGTTATACGGCGCGAGGATGCGCCTTTTTTGGAGGGGGCGTTGTTACATGTATGTCCTGTGTTTCCCCCTGCATTGTGTTTTTGGTTCAGTCTTGTGTCCCAGTTTTCCCGCTATTTTTCAGTGTATTCACCTGTGTTGAGTTCATTTGCCCCAGCTGTGTCTTGTTTCCTTTTCATTCCTCTGTGTATTTAAGTTCCTCTCTTGTCAGTGTTCAGTGTCGGTTATTGTTTGTAGTTGGTGTTAGAATGGATGTTTCTCCTGAGTTCTTTAATTAAAACCCTTGTTTCCTGGCATTCCTCGTCTCTTCGTGCTTCTAACCACCGGAACGTAACCGTAATGGTTCTGCTCTGTATATTGCTGTTTTCCCTGTGTTCCCTGTTATTGATAGTTCAGCTACCGTATCTTCATTGTTCGGTTTATTACAAGAAGCACTGATAATGATCCCTCTCCTCTTCATTTGGTGACTCAACTGTGTCAAAGTCGTGTCAGATTCCTGTAAGATAAATCAGACATTATTGATATCAAGGGCTTGTCAGTTTACCAGTGGAAAATATTTCTCAGTTGTTTTTGATGCCCATCCACAGAAATCTGGGTCAGTGTTATTTTAGTCTCATGTAGTACGTGACTTCTATTTTAGTTTTAAAGATTTTTGTTTGTTGTTGTTGAATGTTTGATTACTCACACATTGAGAAAGTGAACGACAATATTATAATATTAATTTTGCTGGCAAAATACATGCATAAATGCAAATATAGTGGTCTTTATGATGTTAATGACTTGTGAAAACTATCCAATGCTCTAAAAAGCCTACAGCAGTAAAAAAACAATACTTTTATATGTAACATTTGTGACCTCATTTATGCAGTAGTGTCTAAAAGTGCTGTCTGGAGGGGAGATTTGATTTTAATGGCCCTACGTGTTCGATTAAACAATCAAAATATGAGGAAAATGTTTTTTTTTTCAAAATATGAGGGAAGAACAAAACACTAATCTTGGTTAAGGTATTTATCTGACAAAATGATGTGGCAAAAAAGGCAAACTAAAGCTACAGGTTGCATAATAAATAAATAAAAATAAAAAAATACAGAAAAACAAGACACTGACAGGAAAAAGCACACAATGACTACAACATAAACAGGTATTCATATTTGGTTGGTTCTCTGTTATTTTTTGCATGTGATCATAATTTCTTTGTATGACAGCCTGGCCAAAAATGATGTAGCCTACACAGTTTGTCATGTTTCATGGCGGCGAGAGTGTGGGGTAAATGCAGATTGTTCTTAAGGGGGCATCTACCCCATCTTATATTTTTAAACTTCTATTCAGATTAATAATAATCAAATCTTCCAGGAAAACTGGAAATTATTAACATCACAACACTGTAATGTGATGCATAAAAAGGGATTAGGCCCATTACCTTAATTTAAAGTTGTGAATATTAACTGTTTCATAACATTTAAGTCAGAAAGAAAGATCTTGAAATCTGAATCTTTTTAAAAACCTGGTTAAATAAAGACATAATAAATGAATGAATCGCTTAAAGACTGATTCATTTGGAATGGACGTCTACGGTCTACATGCGCGTGTCCCGACCTCCAGACCATAGACTGTAAAAAATAGGTCCCGACGGTCCCGACCAAGACTGCACTTCCCATAATGCATTGCAATGAAAACAGGAAGAAAGACACCATGAGGAAATATTGTCCCAAAATGAATCACAGAGCGATGGATGGATATTGTGCGGTGGAATGAGTTGTGGACACAGCGAATCAGCCGACAGCCGATGGAAGAGATCGAGGCGTTGGCTTTTCAGAGAGAAAGAGAGAGAGAATAAGAGTTCGATGAGCTGATTTCTGTGTTGTTCGTCTCATATGATGGAACGGGCGATGGAGCATTTTAATGTACAGCTGAATCGACTGACGCGTTCCCTGCGTCGCGCGAGGACCGTGGAACTCCCCGAAGGTGAGACGTCACGCATTACATTCTATTCACAAACATTCGAATTTCGAAAGACTTCTGGAGTTGTCAAGGCGACCCTGGATATATTGTAATCATCTCTGCTTCCGGGGAAGGATTCCTGTCTACGGCCATACACATTCATTCGGGTTTATCCATATATGGCCAATTACTACCAAACACCTAAAGGTGTATTTGGATGATCCTCATGTCAGGATATATTTTACCCTAAAAATTAAACGATAAAGAAGAAAAAACAACAACGAAATAATAAAATATACAGTGAAAGGATAGGAGAAGAACCATTCTAGTTATTCACAATTTAATATAGGCTATATATTGTCTTATGACAGTCACACAGTAACTTATGTTATCCAAGAATTGCTCTACAGGGCGACTTAGTTGAGCGAAAACAACATAGTTGACAATTTCTTTGAGTTAGCTATATTTCAATGCCAGGCCTGGTCTGGCCAACCACATGTTATTCTCTTAATGAGGTTAACCTCAAATCTGAATATATATTTGAACTGAAATCATAAAAATATTGTAAATCTTAACAACGCATACCCAACAAATTTGATGATCAATTAATACACTCCGTGACAACTGGTTATTGTAAAGAGAGGACACTTACACTAATGTGTTCAAAATATCCACTACAGTAGAAAATAACATTATATGATGTAACTAAATTAAATTTAAAATCAAACTAACACACACACACACAAAAAAAAAACGTATATAAGGATATAGATCATTTTGACCCACTCACTTTAAAAACAGACACTACAAAAACTGTAATTTAAGGGACACGAAGGCAATTTCAAACAAACAGACAAAATAGGGACTCGGGAGCACTGCACACAATTTGTTTAAGGTTATAAAATGCATTCCTTTAATTGTTGTAAAAATAGCATTGTCACCAATGGCCATCAATGAAATGTGCCCTTAAAGGGATAGTTCACTTCAAAATGAAAATTATGTCATCATCATATACTCACCCTCAAGTTGTTTCAAACCTGGATGAATGTCTTTCTTCTGCTGAACACAAAGGAAGATATTTACAAAGGATCCATAGTAGGAAAACAACTATAGAAGTCAATGGGTCCAGTTAACACCAGTTTGGTTACTGACATTCTTCAAAATATCTTCCTTTGTGTTCAGCAGAAGAAAGAAATTCATACAGGTTGGAAACAACTTGAGTTTATGATGATAGAAATTTCATTTTGAAGTGAACTATCCCTTTAATTGTAGACTGGCTCTCATAACTCTCTAATGCGTCTGGATATTGTACTTTTGTCTTTGTTCTTGATGGCGATTTTCAGTATATTCTCATTATTTTGATACATAAATTAAAGGTAGTGCAGCCAGCTTTCTACCAATCTTCCAAGTGCACCATTTTGGGTCTGTCTTTGTTTGACAGAAAGTCTGTCTTTGTGTTCTTGCAGACAGTGAAACCGCTGTGTACACACTCATGCCCATGGTCATGGCGGACCAGCACAGGTGAGTGCCACTCTTGTTAGTCCGATGGGTTTGGCTCCTGACTACGGTGAGAATGTAACGACCTGGAACATAATTAAACTCCTCTATCTCTTGGGCCACACTAATGAATGCTAAATCTATGACTGTTTATTTCCATTTTTATTGTTAATATCCTTTTTTTTATGCTTATAGGTCAGTTTGTGAATTGCTTTTAAACTCAAAGTTTGATGTCAACTACGCCTTTGGACGTGTTAAAAGAAGCCTTCTACACATTGCTGCCAAGTAAGTCATTTCGTTCCTTTCACATTCTCACAAAATTGCAGAATTGACACAGCCACATTTGTGTTCCCTGTTCTGCCACCACTGTTTAAATATATCTTTCTGAAACTCCTATTATGCAAATTATGAAACATATTGTTTTTGAACATAATTATGTGTCTGCAGTGTGCGTACACAACCACACTATTGTGGTAAAAATCCATCCACTCCATTTGTTATTTTCCACATAAATCTGAAACGGTGTTTCAAAATGAGCCGTTCAGGAATGTGTTCCAGTGTGACATCACATATGCTTAGGCCCCGCCCACGACGGGCACATGATCTGCCCTATTAGCTTAGCTCCGCCCCTCAGTGAGCTGCACACAGTCTGCCATGTTTATCTCCTCGCCACTGCATTTAACAGCGGCATTCAATGAAGAAATGTATTCTTATTAAAGCTACTAAAGTTATTCAGTCAAGAGCAGTGAATGATTTTCTGTTGTTCTTTTGTTGTTTGATTCGGCTGCATGAAATTGGAAAAAAACTGACATTGCAAAATTTTGTTTTTCTGCGATATATGAGAACAATTTCTCCAGATGATTTGAATAGCTCTATTTTTTAACCCTCAGGTGCTCTTCGGTCATTTATGACCGAAAAATTTTCTGTTTTAAATTTTTAAAAATCACAGCTTCATCGGAATGTTACGAAACTTTTATGGCATTGGGTATGTGAACACACACAAAAATTGAGGTCATGATCCGAGCAGGCTAAGTGGTCGTAAAAAAAATAGTCACACTTGTGCTCTTCGGTCAAAAATGACCGACCATAGGAAATGAATGGGAAATTGACAAAAACACAAAAACTTTGAGAATTTTTGTGTGTACAATCTACAAATTCGGCCACGATGCAGAAAAAAAGTGCTCAGCATTGAAGGGGTGACACTCTAAAACATCAAGAGTGCAAAACAGACATACCCACCCACACACACACACACACACACACACTTTTATACACAAAAACACCAATAAATTGTGATTACTGAAATCTGTTTTGAATATTTAAAAATCACAGCTTCATCAGAAAATTACGAAACTTGGTGACTTTTATTGCAATAGGTATGTGAACACACAAAAAATGATTCGAGCAGTTTAAGTGGTCATAAAAAAATGAGTCACACTTTTGCTCTTCTGTCAAACATGACCGACCATAGGAAATGAATGGGATATTGACAAAATTCTGAGAATTTTGTGCTCAACAATGAAGGCGTGACACTCTAAAACATCAAGAGTGCAAAACAGACACATTCACCCACACACACACACATACGAACACACACTTTTTATTAGGGGTGTAACGATATTTGAACCGAACCGAAAAACCGCGATACACCACCCACGATACGTATCGTGATACTCTCATGGCGAACCGAACACGCCCCACCCCCTGCTGCCCCGCCCAGCCCCGGCTCATTGCACCTCATGTGTTATGTGTACACAACGAATACAGGGCTGTTGCCTAACCACCATTAACCACATATAATCGCAATAAGCTCAGTGTTTTGTTACTTTTGATAATAAGCAAGGTGTAATCTTTCAAATTATGTCTATTTGATCACGAAATGCAAACAATAAATGCCGTTTTGGCGCTCTTAGATGTGGCGTGACAGATATCACTGTATGCATGCGGCAGCGCGGAGCGCGATCATCTCTTCCTCAGTTACAGAATAAACATGAATGGACACCCGAAGGTATGTTGAAAGATACAGTATACTTACTGAAAGGCATCATAACTTGTGTAAACACTCAATCAGTGTTTCAACAGCGGAAATACGTCAATAAAACGCTTAGTTTTTCACATAGCTTTATATTTACCTCAGGCAAGTCATTCAGTGTCCACAGCTTGCTGGTTTGCTAACTCTTTCACTAAATAAATGCTATATATTAGCCTATATATTATACTTTACTTAATCTGTTTATGATATCTTGATTATTTAATGTATGTATAAAATAGTTGTCATGAAAATAACAGCAACTGTGTAAATTATTATATAACGATAACAAATTAGAGTAAAAACATGTCAATGCAAAAATTTCCTTATGTGCAGTTTACATGTTTTCATACAATTTGTTATTTGAGTGTTGATTATTATTATATCATTTAGGCTAAAAGTCTAGGCTCTGTTGTTAAGCTTTAATGTTATAGTAATGTGCAAGTAAGGGCTGTAGTTTACAGCATTAGCAGATAATTTTGTTATCCTTGAGAAACGTTTCCTTGTAATTGAATTAATTTAAAGACAAGGACACAATTTGTTAATTAAAGCACTGTTTAATAAAAAATAAAAGCAATTTTAGCTTTCTTAACCCCCCCACCCCACCGAAATGAACCGAACCGAACCGAACCGAGACCTCAAAACCGTGGTACGAACCGAACCGTCTGGTTTGTGTATCGTTACACCCCTACTTTTTATACACATACACATTACACACCAATGAATTGACCGACCATAGGAAATGAATGGGAAATTGACAAACACAAATTCTCTACAAATCGGCCACAATGCAGAAAAAAACCCATCAATAGTGAAAAACATAACATAATTAATAATTATAATTAATATATATATATAATATAATAATTATTAAAAGTAATAAGTAATATAATATTTAAAGATAATAAATTAATGTTTTAAAATAATAATAATAATAATATAAATAATAATAAGCTGTGAAAAAAGCATTACTGTTTATTTTTATTTTTTTATTGAATTGTAATGTTACCTGTAACAAAATGCTTTCTCAGTATTCAAGTTTGACTGTAGTAATAATGCAAAAACGTGTACACTTCACATCAAATTTATTGAAAAAAAAAGATTATAAACCATGGCAAAAAATATTATTTGAGAATAAAAAAAAAAAAAACCACATTCAAATCCACATCTTAAAAGTAATTTTGTCCAAAAACTATTAGAGAATTCACAAGCCTCTCCATAGAGAGCTATACAGGCATCTAGTGGTTACACTATGAAACGACATGTTTTATTTTAATTTCTCTCAACAGATGGTGCTAATCTGACTTCAAAAATTGGATTTAAAAGGCCAGGTCTCTATATTAATCTGAAATACTGCAATAATTGAAGAAATATTTTTATAAATTAGGAAAAAAAAATGTTGTATTGTTTTCAATGGCAAAAATGGACCATACATATTAATAAGTAACATCAAATTGTCTCAAAATACAAAATTAAAAAGAAAAAAATATTATTGAACAAAAATAAATTGCATTGGTTTTACTGGGATGGATAAAGTTTCATTTTTAGGTGTCCGGTCACTTCTGACCGGGAAGATAACAAGTGTGACTCCGAAACGAAGAGCACCTGAGGGTAATCTAGATTGATTGGGGTGATTTTGTAGGTGGAGTGAATCTGCATAGAAAATAACAAACAAATTACAAGCATAGATGAATACAATAGAACAAAGATACAAATGTAATAAAGTGCTTTGTTTTTCAGGTAAGTCTAACAGTATTCAGGTACAGAAATTGAATAATCAAATGTAAAATAACACTGCATAGTCTTCTCTGTTTAAATCAAATAAAAATAATTTATTTAAATAATTAGTTCAGTTTATATATATATATGTATAGTGTGTTCCTGTAGCTCAAACAGTAGAGCGTTGGCGCTTGCAACACCAAGGTCATGGGTTCGATTCCCAGGAAAACCAAGAACTGATAAGAATGTAAATCTGTAGCTTGAAATCCAATGTAAGTCGCTTTGGATAAACGGGTCTGCCAAATGCATAAATGTAAGACGAATGCACAGACCCAATGTAATGATACGCATCTGTTTTCTTTCTCCGTTTACAACACACAGCCGACTGCGTTTACGAGGATACTCGTCGAGACGGGCTTTTTGACTTAAAGGGATAGTTCACTTTGAAATAAATTTTTGATATGTTTTAGCTTACCTCAAGGGCATCCAAGATGTAGGTGTCTTTGTTTCCGCAGTAGTTTCAATTTTGATATTTTTAGGTCAAACCGTTCTTGTCTGTCAGTCATATAATGCAGGTCTATGGTCACCACCTCAAAGAGCATGCACAGAGAAGTCCAAATTAAACATGATTTAATGACTCGTAAATGTAAGTACACATTGATGGCCTAAGACACGAAACGAGCTGTTTGTGTGAGAAAACGAACAGTATTTATTAGGGCTGTAATCAACCAAAGAAATCCTTAGTCGACCAAAGTCTTGTCCTGCGCAACGATTAGTCGACAAAAAAAAAAAAAAAAAAAAAAAAAAAAACGCGATGTTTTGATTGAACATTTTTTAACAATTGTCATAGAGCATTTATAAAACAACGACGAAAAAACATCAAAAATACATAAAACTATAATAATAATACAATTCTTTGAAAATTAAGTGATTTTTTTTTTAACTGCAAAAAGTGAGGAGCTCTGTCCTAGGTCTATAGTAACAGTCACAATCGCGCACCTGACCACACCACACGCTACAAAAAATATAACCGCTATCTGCCACAATGAAAAATCCTAACAAAAGCTCTCGTTTATACAGGCTGTATATTCTTCTTTACTTTCAAAGCTATGGGTTAACTTTTGTCCAGCCGATCTAGGCGTTTTAAAACAAACACACACAAAAACCCAAAGAGCCTAAAGCCTAAAAAAGCCTAAAAAACAAAAGCCTAAAAAACAATCCAAATAATAATAGGCTGTATTGTAGGACCGCATATAGGTTTATTTTCGTTTTGTTACATTATTTAGGCTATTTTCAAATGCGTCAAGTGTACAAATAAAAACAAAAACATATCAAGAAAACAATCTATTGAGTCAGCATCAGGCCCGCCGACAGGGGGGGACAAACGGGTCTGTTGTCCCGGGCCCAGGGTAGGGAGGGGGGCCCAGAACTGGGCCCTCATTAAATTATGTAATAATTGTTAAAAAAATAAATAAAATAGGCATATTTGTTGAAAAAATATCTAATATTTGAGTTACATAAAAGCTTTTTATTCGTTTTCTTCCTAATTGTCCTTGAAATAGTGGTCAAGAACCCCCCCCCCCCCAAAAAAAACAAAAATGGTTTGGCCACTGATCGAAATATGATGTTGTCATTTGATTTGAAGTTCAGTAGGCTAACGTTACGCTCAAAATGTCCGGTCAGCACAAGTCCGGTGCTCAGAAAAGAAAAGAAAAGAGAAGAAAAGAAAAGAGAAGAGAAGAAGAAAATAGAGGCCTTCGAGATGTCCTAAACAAATATTTTTAAAAAGGTGGTGACGGTGAAGCTGGAACTAACATTAGTAAAGTCAACGTAGAGCAAGGTAAGAAACAGCGCAGCCAACGTTTATGAGTGTTGTCAAAGACCCGGCACTTCGGTACCAAGTCGGTACAAATTTCTTTTTAAACGTCACGCCACGGTACCAGGTTTTCTCAAACCCGGGATGCGCGTGCATGCCCAAAGCGCGTGCAGTTGCGTCCTCTTCATAAAAGGGCTGAGATATGATGACCGGCGGTGCTGCTGCTGTGGTGGCTGTAAATCCACTTGTTGATAAGAAAGGAGGAAAGAGCCACATATGGAAATATTTTGGATATTATCTCATAATAGCGACGCGGCGCGCTCGTTTTTACAGGCGCGCCTAAGTTCATTGTTGCATAGCAACGACAGACGCCACGGGAGAGCAAACGCTTGTGGAAAGGAGAAAGCGGTGCGAACTGCGCTCTCCATGATGATGAGGAAGTATTAGCAAAGAATTCATTGATTTCTAGCCCTTGCATTAGCTTTACTACTATTTATGGAGATGAGAAATAAAAAGCCGGCTGAAATGCATCACTGTCATCATCGGGGAACAGATAATGGGTCAGATCCGAGTCTATTTTTGCTGCGCTGCTCATGCTTAAAAGTGAAAGCACATTTTTGATGGACAAAAAATAAATATGATTTCACACAAAAAGTGCCCAAAATGCACAGATTTTGCATGTCTGGTGTGTTTTAACAAGAACTGCAGTAGGCTATGTCAGAAAAGAAAATGAAGACATTTATAGAAAATGTACCCATTTAAACGTGTTTTTATTATTCATTTTGGGTAAAAGTATATGGTGTTTTATAAAAATAAAAAAAATCGTGGGGGGGCCCCATCTAAGATTATCTTGTCCCGGGCCCAGGCAAGACTGTCAGCTGGCCTGGTCAGCATGATAAAGCCGTTAAAGGGACTGCTCACGTCTTTTGCGCGCTCAAGTTCTATTTCAAATGTAGGGGCGCGGTGTGCGCGCTTATGATGGAGGCAACGCGGTCGCGGTGCGACGGGCTCTTTTTTTTCCAAGTGCGTCCACGCCGCATCGAGATAAAAACATATAGTGTATAAAAACATAAAAACCGAAACAAGTAGCGTTCCAACTGAATGAATACAGCTAAACTACCTACATCCCTTACTGAGCACGAAGCAGCAGCGCAGCCACAGGTGCGAACCGAGTGTTCTGTGTGCGCTAAACTGTGGCGCTGTTACAAAATAGCCTAAATTAAAGCATTTAAAGTTGGGGATAAACCATAGGCTAATTATATTTAGAATACAGTAATATATAACTGCTTATAAAGGAATAAATATCAAGGAGTAAATCATTGAACATTTCTTTCTATTGGTAAAAAAAGAAAAGAAAAAAAAGCAACTGGTCGACCAATAAGAATGTCAGTCAACCAAGACGGCATCGACCGATTAGTCGACTAAACGACTAAAGTTGACAGCCCTAGTATTTATATCGTTTTTACCTCTTGTAACCACAGCCACGTCCAAGTGATCTGAGGGCGCCGGCGCTTCGGTCTCTCGCGCGTGTGCGAAAAAAATTCGACGTTGTCTGTTGATATATCAAAATCGTCTTCCATTGCGCTTTCCTGTATATCTAAATATGTTTAGATCTTCACGGTGAAAGGTAACACTTCCGAAATCTCTGTGTAAACACTGAGTGACGTACACGCGTGAGAGATCACTTCCAGACCGAAGCGCCGGCGCCCTCAGATCACTTGGACGTTCTTTTTCCCGTGCACATGTCCGTTCAAGCACAAATAGACTAGAAAGAGACCTGAACTCGCGGCGCTGTGTGTGTGCACAGAAAACAGAGTTCCAGTCTCCTTAGGCTTGATGCTTAAACTGACAGGACTTAAAAGCACATGAAAATGATAAACATCCACTCTATGATGGTTAATCTTTGCAGCAGCTCATTTGCATTTAAAGAGACATGCGCGAAAACAGCTTGTTTTTGCTTTAGCTCAAAAATGGGCATTTACAACATGCTATAATAAATGATCTGTGGGGTATTTTGAGCTGAAACTTCACAGACACATTCTGGGGACAGTGAGACTTATATTACATCTCATAAAAAGTTTTTTTTTAAAGGGGTTTCCAGTGGTGTTAGTGTTTTCCAATCACCCAGATTGAATATGTTCTTCTGAGATGTATGTGTTGTTGCTCTTGTTCCAGTTGTGGATCAGTAGAGTGTCTCGTCCTGCTGTTAAAGCGTGGAGCGAATCCGAACTATCAGGATATCTCCGGCTGCACACCTCTGCATCTGGCTGCCAGAAACGGGTAAACGCAGGGTTAATAAACTCCTGCAGTGCTGCCACCTGCTGGAAGCAGAGCAATTCACATGCATTTATATAGCCTGAGCACTTGTGTGTATTGCATGCAAAAAGTGGTAACTGATCAGTCATTTTTAATACATTTACGGTGAGACCCATGATAATATTTTCCCATGTTGTCTTATATTTTCACAGACAGAAGAAGTGTATGGGCAGACTGTTAGAGTTCAATGCTGATGTTAATATCTGCAATAATGAAGGTCTCACTGCTGTGAGTATGATGATAAATCTGCACAGTTGAGACGGCAATAACAACAAAAAATATTATTATTATTATCCTCACTCCTTCACTTTCTGACAATTAATATATTATATATATATATATAATTGTAATATAGAATTCAAATATTTTATAAAACAAAAAAAAATCATTTTAGGGTTTATATTATAACATTTTTATAGTTTTGATATGTGCAATATTGCGTATGTGTAAACTATATAAAGACATATGTATATATATATATGTCACCGTTTAACAATAAGGTTTATTAGTTAACATTAGTTAACTACCTTAGTTAACATGAACTAAGAATGAACAATACTCCTATAGCATTTATTAATCGTAGTTCATATTAATTTTAACATTCACTAAAAGTTGTATTTGTTAACATTAGTTAATGCACTGTGAACTAACATGAACAAACAATGAACAGCTGTATTTTTATTAACTAACAAAGATTAATACATACTGTAACAAATCTTGTTGCTCATTGTTAGTTCATGTTAGTTAATACGTTAACTAATGTTAACAAATTAATATATATATATGTGTATGTGTGTTTTAGTAACCAATATTGTGTCATTCTGTGTCAAATCAACCAAATTTCAGAAATTTCTCCAGCTCAAATGTTTAAGTTGGTTTATTTTATTTTCTGAAGAAAGACAAACAGAAATAGTGATGAAAGCCAAAATTCTAATAGTATTAAGAATTCAAAATGTTACTAATAAACCCACCAATATCTGTGTAAAAATAAAATAATGATGCTGCATCTTTCTAAAGTCATTTTTACCCCCGCTGTAATCTGACTCCAAATCTCTTTTGAGCCTCCTCTACAAAACAGTGGGTTACTCAGTAAATATATATATATCCATGACATTTAATATTTTGTCTTTCTTTCACCGGACAAAAAAAAAAAAAAGTCTAGATCGAAATGTTTCGCTGGCGACCCTCTGGTTGAGTTGACACGGAATGACCCAGTAATATCATTTCCTGATATGAAGTTGTTCCTCTGGTGTGTTTAGATCCATTGGCTGGCAGTGAATGGCAGGACCGAGCTTCTTCATGACCTGGTCCAGCACGTGTCCAATGTGGACGTGGAGGACGCCATGGGCCAGACAGCCTTACACGTGGCCTGCCAGAACGGACACAAGACTGTACGAAACCGGTCTGTCTACCACAGTTGCACACTAGAACTAAGAGTCCTTTTACTAATGGTATGAAGTGCTGTTTCCCACAGACAGTGCAGTGTCTTCTGGACAGTGGAGCGGACATCAACAGGCCCAATGTGTCTGGAGCGACTCCTCTCTACTTCGCCTGCAGGTGATCATGTTCACACAACTTCCAGCGTTTACCACGATTACTGTCTGTGTCACTCCGGCCTGACAGTGGCACACACACGGCCAACAGTGGGAATGTGGCCCCTTAAAGAGGTCCTTTATTATGATTTAACTTTAGTTAGTGTGTAATGTTGCAGTTTGAGCATAAACAACATCTGCAAAGAAACGACGCTCAAAGTTCAACGCAAAGGGAGATTTTTTTTTTTTTTACAGAAACCGCTTTTTAAGGACTACAACAAACGACTGGTAGGAACTACAATGAGCTTCTTCACGGGTTAGTGACATCACTAACCCTAAAATTTACATAAACCCCGCCCCCGCGAACGCGATTTATAGATTATCATGACAGAATATGCTAATCAATGACTAGAAGATGGTTAACGCCACATCAGCTACATAAATTCATCAACTAACCATTCAGAAACGTCCTGTTGCTCTACATGTTAGAGTCTCTCCATCTCTGTCCGACTCCGGTTTAAACATAAAAGGCTAAAAGTTTTGGAAATGTTCAGAGCGTGTGTGTGAAGGTTTGTGAACACACACACACAAGCTCTTTATGCTCCGCCCTCTGTGCCGGGAGCTGCAGCTCATTTGCATTTAAAGGGACACACACAAAAACAGAGCATTTTCGCTCACCCTCAAAAAGTGACAACTTTAACATGCTATAAAAAAATATCAGTGGTGTATTTTCAGCTAAACCTTCACATACACACTCTGGGGACATCAGAGACTTATTTTACATCTTGTGAAAAGGGCATTATACCACCCCTTTAAGAAAATCAACTTCCTTTCAGTGACTGAATCTGGACAGTTTTCTGAACGCACAAGAAACATAATTATGGGTTTGAACAGATATCTTTCCTGTATATAACCTTTTAACACAGGGCTTTCTTGTGAGTTTAATGAGAACAACAAGAGATTTGAGCTTTCTGTGCTGTAATGACAGACTAATACGAATCGTCCTGATAAGGAAACGTTGCTTTGGTTGCCGAGCAACAGCACTCGTCCGTCTCTTGTTTTGATTACTGATATCAGTCCACTCAAGGCTGATGATGATGTGATCAACTCTAACATGCCTCACAACACATAATTAGAAAGAGTAATTAAACGTACGGATGATCGGTTTTAAAACTGCTCTGTGCCTAATTTCATACTCGCTCGCGGCTTTTGTGAATCTCGTGTATTGTAAATGAACCATACGCATCTGTTTCATCTGAGTCGACTAATCGCTGATGACGTCGTTAATAAAAACACAGAGATGGGAATGCTACGATTTGTAAAGTCCACACTAGAGACTTTGTAACATCTAGCTAGCAAACACATTTACCATTTGTTTGCCCCATTTGTTCTCAAGGCAGAAGGTAGCTAGTAGCTCGTAAGCTCTCCGTTAAGTAATGCGTAGTCGCATAATATGACATTTACCCTCAATAATACAATAGCTTGATTCTAACTGATTTGCCTCGTATAACTATCCGTAAAAAAAAAAGTTTTTATTAAAATATTTAAAGTCCCCCTGTAGTCAATAATTGTATCCCTTAAAACTCATCTTTGATCACCAAAATTACATTTTTAAATGTTTTTTCCTTCAAATTCTTCATGCCTTAAAATATCTTGAATGTAACTCGACACCCTCGCCTCATTTAGTATTTGCGATTCTATGAATATGCAAATGAGCCCCGCCTCCACTCACTCAGCTCCACTCGTTGACGATCACACATTGATCTGATTGGTTACAAGGTAGTTTCACATGCAAATAATATTCAGAAACGGTATTTAACATTTTTAAGGATCACTGGTACAACAACATAAGAAATTACACTTATTTATTATGACTGAGTTTATTTGTGCATCAATTTAGGACGGGTTCAGGTCCGCTAAAAAAGTCATTCATTCACATAATGTTCTCTCTCTTAAACTGTGTAAGTGTCAGCTTTATCATACAGTATATGGCTGAAGAATTTAAAAAGAAGAGCTTATTTATGCAGTTCAGTCAGTCTGCCGTTTTATTCCCACCATTACTCCTGAGCAGAGGCTTCCGTAAATATTACGTTTATATGTTTCAAGTTTAACGGTGCAATGCAAAAATATTTCGGAGTGTGTAAGTTGTAACTTTTTTGTTGCGCCCAAATCTTCTGTTCATTTTACACTCGATATAAGAACTTATTTGTTTACTTGCAGTGAACAAAGTATGGAAGCTTGTTTCCGCCACAGAATGAAAAATAAAAAAGGTAATTGCGACTTTTTTTCTCACAATTGCGAGTTTACATCTCGCAATTCTGGCTTTATTTCTCAGAATTGCGAGATATAAAATTTCAATTGCGAGTTATAAAGTCAGAATTTATTGATATAAAGTCGCAATTGCGTGTTGTAAAGTCAGAATTGCGTGAAATAAAGTCGCAATTGCGTGTTATAAAGTCAGAATTGCGTGATATAAAGTCGAAATTGCATGTTGTAAAGTCAGAATTGTGAGATATAAACTATTCTGAGGGGAAAAAAGTTAGTCTTTTTCCCCCTTAGAATTGGCCTGATAACTCGCAATTGCGAGTTTATATCTCACAATTCTGAGAAAAGATGTCAGATGTCGGAGATGTAAACTCGCAATTGTGAGAAAAAAAGTCGCAATTACGTTTTTTATTTTTCATTCTGTGGCGGAAACAAGCTTCCATACTTTGTTCACTGCAAGTAAACAAATAAGTTCTTATATCGAGTGTAAAATGAACAGAAGATTTGGGCGCAACAAAAAAGTTCTGTAATTCTGTCTTTTTTTCTCGCAATTGCGACTTTATTTCTCAGAATTGCGACTTTATTTCTCAGAATTGCGACTTTATTTCTCAGAATTGCGACTTTATATTTCGCAATTGCGACTTTATTTCTCAGAATTGCGACTTCATATCTCGCAATTGCGACTTTATTTCTCAGAATTGCGACTTTATATCTCGCAATTGCGACTTTATTTCTCAGAATTGCGACTTTATATCTCGCAATTGCGACTTTATTTCTCAGAATTGCGACTTTATATTTCACAATTGCGACTTTATTTCTCAGAATTACGACTTTATATTTTGCAATTGCGACTTTATTTCTCAGAATTGCGACTTTATATCTCGCAATTATTATTATTATTTTTTTTTATTCAGTGGCGGAAACAAGCTTCCATAACAAAGTGAGGAGGGATCGAAACTTGTTGACATGGAAGGAAGATATTGGTATTGTGCGGTTGTCAAGCTTTTGTCATTGTGTTTTAGTCACGGTCAGAGGGACACGGCTCAGATTCTGCTGCTCAGGGGAGCCAAGTATCTGCCCGACAAGAACGGGGTCACGCCGCTGGACCTGTGTGTGCAGGTGAACACACTCCTACCCGAGCTTCATCCATAGCTTAGCGTAAAACTTCAGATAATAGCCGAGTCCCAGATAGACGCCCGTCTCTTTTACACGCCTGGTGTGGCTGCAGGTTTGGGTAAATAAAGGCCGGTCTCAAATAGAGGCCGGGTCTGTTTTTTAGTTTCGGGTTGTATTTAATCTTCTAAAACCCGTCAGATCGTCTGCTTTTTGGCGGCCACCAAAGGCTTTCTTGATTGGTGAGTGATTTAGAACAGAGACTGCTGCGCTTGACATGGCGCAAAACGTCCCGTCTTCAAACACCACGAGCGCTGTCTTGCTCTCTCTCCCTCGCGCATATTAATCAAAATCAATTGACGCGATAGTAAAAGGTCGGAAGACCGCAGTTTCACGTGGAGCATTTGGAGATGTTTAGAGATTAGAGACAGGCCTGTACACTCAATGAACAACATCTCAACACTAAATTATAAAGGCCTGTCTCATATAGACGCCTGTCTCAAATACAAGCCGGTGCAGTTCGACGATTTGGGAAAATAAAAGCCGGGGCTATTATTTGAAGTTTTACGGTACATTAGCTTTCAATCTGAGATTTTCTGTGATTTTTTTTTTTGTGTTTTTAATTAGTTTATATATATATATATATATATATATATATATATATATACACTCACCGGCCACTTTATTAGGTACACCTGTCCAACTGCTCGTTAACACTTAATTTCTAAGCAGCCAATCACATGGCGGCAACTCAGTGCATTTAGGCATGTAGACATGGTCAAGACAATCTCCTGCAGTTCAAACCGAGCATCAGTATGGGGAAGAAAGGTGATTTGAGTGACTTTGAACGTGGCATGATTGTTGGTGCCAGAAGGGCTGGTCTGAGTATTTCAGAAACTGCTAATCTACTGGGATTTTCACGCACAACCATCTCTAGGGTTTACAGAGAATGGTCCGAAAAAGAAAAAACATCCAGTGAGCGGCAGTTCTGTGGGCGGAAATGCCTTGTTGATGCCAGAGGTCAGAGGAGAATGGCCAGACTGGTTCGAGCTGATAGAAGGGCAACAGTGACTGAAATAACCACTCGTTACAACCGAGGTATGCAGCAAAGCATTTGTGAAGCCACAACACGCACAACCTTGAGGCGGATGGGCTACAACAGCAGAAGACCCCACCGGGTACCACTCATCTCCACTACAAATAGGAAAAAGAGGCTACAATTTGCAAGAGCTCACCAAAATTGAACAGTTGAAGACTGGAAAAATGTTGCCTGGTCTGATGAGTCTCGATTTCTGTTGAGACATTCAGATGTTAGAGTCAGAATTTGGCGTAAACAGAATGAGAACATGGAACCATCATGCCTTGTTACCACTGTGCAGGCTGGTGGTGGTGGTGTAATGGTGTGGGGGATGTTTTCCTGGCACACTTTAGGCCCCTTAGTGCCAATTGGGCATCGTTTAAATGCCACGGCCTACCTGAGCATTGTTTCTGACCATGTCCATCCCTTTATGGCCACCATGTACCCATCCTCTGATGGCTACTTCCACCATGTCACAAAGCTCTAATCATTTCAAATTGGTTTCTTGAACATGACAATGAGTTCACTGTACTAAAATGGCCTCCACAGTCACCAGATCTCAACCCAATAGAGCATCTTTGGGATGTGGTGGAACGGGAGATTCGCATCATGGATGTGCAGCCGACAAATCTGCGGCAACTGTGTGATGCCATCATGTCAATATGGACCAAACTCCCTGAGGAATGCTTCCAGCACCTTGTTGAATCTATGCCACGAAGAATTGAGGCAGTTCTGAAGGCAAAAGGGGGTCCAACCCGTTACTAGCATGGGGTACCTAATAAAGTGGCCGGTGAGTGTATATATATATATATATTTATATTAGGGGTGTAACGGTTCACAAAATTCACGGTTCGGTTCGATATGACACAGTGGTGTCACGGTTCGGTACGTTTTTGATACAGTAAAAAGAAAGAAATTTCCTTGATTTTTTAATTTATTTAAAAAATATATTATTTTTAAATAAGTGTGAGATTTCCTACATCTTGAAAATTTTAGTTTTATAAATGTGGGTAATCTTTGAAGGATGTTTTAATGTTTTGGTCATCACATTAAAAATAGCATTATATGATAACATTCAATTTTGGTCACACCAATTTGTAATGATTACCGAAAGCCTCGTACCGAACGGTTCAATACGAATATGTGCATCGTTACACCCCTAAATATATATATATATATATATATATATATATATATATATATATATATTGCTATTTAAGTTTCATTTAGTTTTATTTCAGTTTTAGTTTTTATTTCCAGGTAACAGTTTTAGTGTTTCATCTTAAACTTATTATTTATTGCCAAGGCAACATTTCTAATTTTAGCTTTAAGTTTTTCAACAAATATTTATATTTTATTTTAGCTTTATTTCAGTTTACAGTGAAATCATGTCTTAATGTTTTTAATAGTTTTTGTTAGGGTTTTGTGTGATGATATACTCATGTCACGATTCGATACAAATCATGATACGATGCTATTGTGATATTTTAAGCCAAAATAAACAAGAGAGGTTTTTATGATCATTACTTATATTATTAAAATAAGATTATTATTATTATTTTATTATCATGACCCACAAATATTCCCCCATTGCATTATTATACATTGTTCATAAAGTAGTTTAATGTAGTATTGTCACTGAATGTCTGTGTTTACTACAGTCTGCGTGTGGTTGTGAATCTGTTCATCATATAAAGCCGTCGTGTCTCTTCAGAAGACTTGATTTAGATTAAACCACTCAATTGATTATTTTTACGATGCCTTTATGACATTTTTTGGGATCTTTTAAGTTTTAGAGGAATGGCCTTTAAATGGAGGGACAGAAATCTCTCAGGTTTCATAA
This sequence comes from Rhinichthys klamathensis goyatoka, assembly GCF_029890125.1. Taxonomy (NCBI): domain Eukaryota; kingdom Metazoa; phylum Chordata; class Actinopteri; order Cypriniformes; family Leuciscidae; genus Rhinichthys; species Rhinichthys klamathensis. The sequence continues at coordinate 825,107 of NW_026606627.1, read as the reverse complement.
ATAATATCTTCATGTGTGTTTGGAAGTTGAACGAAAATCTTAAGGTTTGAAACGACATGAGAGTGAGTACATGATGACAGAATTAAAATTTTGGGGTGAATTTTACCTTATAAATACAGTAAGCTGAGTCTTGGACCTACGGAAGCCTATTGCATTCACTTGAGGAAACAAATCTACTCTGTTTTTCTGAATTAACGAGTTAATTATCTCAGAATTACAGAGAATGTTTCATGGGAAAAAAGTTTTTGCTCTGTTTTTCTGAATTAACAAGTTAATTATCTCAGAATTACGAGATTTTTTCATGAAAAAAAGTTTTTGCTCTGTTTTTCTGAGTTAATTATCTCAGAATTACGAGAGAATTTTTCATGGAAAAAAAGTTTTTGCTCTGTTTTTCTGAATTAACGAGTTAATATCTCAGAATTATGAGATACATTTTTTTTGAAAAACATTTTTTTTTCACTCTGTTTTTATGAATTAATGAGTTACTCATAATTTTGAGATAATTAAGTCATTAATTCAGAAAAACAGAGCAAAAACGTTTTTCCATGAAAAATTATCTCGTAACTCTGAGATAATTAACTCGTTAATTCAGAAAAAACAGAGTAGATTTTTTTCCTCAAGTGAATGCAATACGCTTCCGTATGGACCATATCACGAATCATATCGTTTACATCCTCGTTACAGCCCTGGTTTTAGTTTTAGCTAGTTTTAGGACGCTAAAGCTGGTGTGTGTGTGACTGCAGGGTGGTTATGGTGAGACGTGTGAGATCCTCATCCAGCACCACAGCAGACTCTTTCAGACGCTCATACAGATGACCCAGAACGACGACATTAAAGAAAACATGGTACGCCTCATCTATCTTTCTTCATACGTTTATGTACCTAAATGCCTGTTTACATGTTGAGTATTATTTTGGTAACACTTTACAATAAGGTTAATTTGTTAACATTAGTTAATATATGAACTAACATGAGCAATACGTTTGTTACTGTATTTGTAAATCTTTGTTAATGTTAGTTAACACAAATACAGCTGTTAGTGCATTAACAAATGTTAAGATATACAACTTTTATTAATAATATTTTAATCATGTATTAGTAATTGTTGAAATTAGCATAAACTAAGATTAATAAATGCTGTACAGGTTATTACATTATTAGTTCATGCTAACTAATGTATTTAAAGGTCCCGTTCTTCAGGTTTTTTTGAAGCTTTGATTGTGTTTACAGTGTGCAATATAACATGTGTTCATGTTTCGCGTGTAAAAAAACAGTATTTTTCACCTTTTTTTGTGTATTCCTGCGGGCGGAGATTAGTCAAAAACTGCTCTAGTTACGTCATTAAAAAAGGAAGTGGAGGGATGTAGTCCAAACCGGCCGTTCGCTGTAGGCTTTGAAAGGGGACTTCTGTTAAATAAAATATCTCGCTAGGCATTGAACTTTGAGCTTTATCATTTTACAGGTATTATTTATGCTCTAACAGCAACATTACACACTAGTTAAAGTTTGAAAAATGGAATCGCGAAGAACGGGACCTTTAACTAATGTGAACTAATAAAACCTTATTGTAACGTGTCACCATTATTTCTAAGCTACGGCAGGTTCTAGAATATGTTTCTCAGCAAAACGACTCGAACTACCAGAGTATCCTGACCAGCTTGGCGGACGTGGCCACCACAAACGGACATAAACTGCTGAGGTGCATCCGCGTTATCCACAGTTTCCACGAGATTACTCCTCTTCTTTAGGCCTTCCTTTGCTCAAATCAGTTTCTCACTGTTTGCATTCAGCTTGTCCAGTAACTTTGAGGTCCAAACAAAGAGTTTTCTCCGGATTATCCGGATCTTCTGTCATGTGTTCTGCCTGGGACCGTCCTCCCCGAACAACGGGAGTGACATGTGCTACAACGGGAACAAGACGCCCCGTAGCCAGGTGTTCAAGGTCAGTGGGCTTTACATGGCAAACTAATCTTACTTCAGTGCTAATGTTCAGATGCTTAAAGGTGCATTGCGCAACATTTCATGTTAAAAATACCTGTTTTTCTAACCCATACATGCTTAAACAATTGCCTGATGGGCTAAATGAGCCCTTCTCTGATCACTGCGATTGCCTCTATAATCCTGTACAGTAAGATAAATAAGAGGGATTCGGGACGGCGTTTGAGACTGGGTGTGACGTCATGCGCGTTCACGCTCCCCTGGCTGTGTCTGGCAGGTTTGTGTATTCGTCGCCATTCTCCGTATCAGCGAAGACAACTCGAGCGACACAACTTTAGTCAACTTTCGACAAAAGTAGAAGATGGATTCTAAGAGACCGGCTTGTAGTTCATTTCAAACCCCAACGCAAACGCCACGTAAGACAAAGAAAAGAAAACTTTTGTCTAGTGCCACCAAAAGGGCCAAATTGGAGTCCGAATAAGACGAGTCTCAACATCGGGAAGGCTTTCAACAAATGGAGAGATCTCCGGTCTGCTCTAGGGCTCAAACGGGATCCTCAGTTGGCTTTTTTCTTGATAAAACGGTTCATGAACGTGTTTCCATAATAATACAATCATAAGTGGATACAGTAAACACATAAAACAGTTCAACATGGAGATAGATGGAAACAAAAACCAAAGTTTTCTACTACCCCCGTTTTCCCCTCACACATAAGTGTGTAATTTACTCAAATGCCTTTCCTTTCATATATTTAAAATGACTTGCAGATTTATAACTTTATTACCTCTGAAGACATTATGACTGTAAACAAAAGATTTGTGCGGCTGATGCTCCTTTGGTTATGAACAGCTCGTGCAAGCGTGTGTGTGGTCCATGAGCGTGCACACCTCTGGTTGCAGTTTCGCTTGTCGCCAGAGGGGGCGTAGTTCTGCAAAAACTCAGAGACTTGCGCAATGCACCTTTAAAGAAAGTAATGTTCTGTCATTTTGTCATTTTCACTTTCGATTCACAGTAAATGTTACTCTGTGTGTTTAGCTGTGTCTGAAACCACTCACTCGTTCACTCATTCACTATCCCTATATAGTGTATGGCATTTGAGTGCACTACATCTGCAAGGAGGGAACGAAATGAAGTGAGTGAATTCGGACGCTGACGTTTACACTGCGTCGGAGAGCTGGAGCTGTCGCAGAAACGGCTTCGTAAAACTCCTTTTATCTTGCATTACTTACTTTATAACATAATATTAACAACAATAACAATCATAATGACTTTATTTAGTAATTATATATACCTCCGTGCCAGCTTTGTAGTTTCATCGATTGAAATTTTGTTATAAACTCTCGCGCTCACTGATGACGTGGTCGTCGAGCGCCTCAGGCGACCGTTATGATGATTACATTCGAATGAACAGATGATTAACGAATATTTTTCAATTATCATCCCTTCCTTACAGTTTAACGAATTAACAACAATGCCACAAATTATTAAAACACCTGGCTTATAGGAAAACACATTAAATTGAGTTAATGCCTAAATAATATATTTTAATAAAAAATATATATACCTATATAATTGACCCTATTAATATCAGTTCATTTTAATTTTAACATTCATCTATATAATATTTTCTCAATATTTTAATGTGTTATTCAAGTAATGATTAATAAAAAAAAGGTAGAAAAAAAAGCTGTTAGGTAATTTCTGGTTTAAACTCGTGCGCTCAGTCCTCTACGCATTGGATTCTGGGAAATAGTGCTTCAGCAAGTGTACATCGGATGTACACTCACAATCAGAGAGGATTGTGGGTAAAAGTAGTGAACGAATGTAGGAAATGATGTCGTTCACTCAGAATTCGGACACCACTACAAAATGGCCGACACCCTATGTAGTGCACTTTGTTATTAATAAATAATCAGAGGTGGGGGAATCGAGTCACATGACACATTTAAGGACTTGAGACTTGCTTGACTAAATGAAGAAAATGACTTGAGATCTAATGCCTCGAGACTTGACTTCGAACTGTATGACTCGAGAATGACTTGAGTATAGATTATTTTTTATATAAATCATGGCGACATCAGTAGCACCGACACCAGTGATCAGAGTCTGAGCGATTGCGTGAAGCTGCACAAGCACAGAAAAACATACAGCGGTGATAATATTAAAATATCTAACATTTTCATAGAAGTAATGACACTTAATGTCCAGATAAATACAATATAATCAGACAGATATATTTACAATTTCACTTCATTTTATATAAAAGATCATATGTAGTAGTGTCCAAAAAGTAATGTTCAGACTTCAGAGGGGATATTTGTTTTTAATGACCCTCAAAATATGTGGAAAATATTTTATATTTTTTAAATATATTTTAAATATGAGGGAAGAACAAAACACTAAACTTGTTTAAGTTTAAAATTTGTCTGACAAATTTTTTCTAAGCCGGACATCAAGTAAGGTACGAGAGGCTGTGCTGTATCGTGACTTGAGTATTGAGTATCTCGAGTATTGACCGTGACTTATTCACGATACAGCACTGGCCTCGAGTACCTTATTGCTTTTATAAAACGGTCATACAAAATACCAATATTAAAGCTGAAAAATATGTGTCAATGCAACTTTCATGAAGTAAAATCACTAAAAGCCTTCCTTCCGCTGGAAAAAATAGTCCCTGACTGTGAACAGCAGCAGAAGTTACATTATTTCGCCTTTAGATGGCGGCAAAGACTGTCTTTATGAGTGAGTGAGTCAGTAGAGAAGACTTTTATATTGAAAGGACTGAAACTTGTGAACACGGATAAGTACGACGCAACTAACAAATGACTAGCGTGTCAGGGCACGGAAAACCCTTAACTGTTAAAAGGACAAGATATCAAACGATTCAAAATCGATTGAATATCGATTCAAACCGATATTTTATTACGAATATATATAGGACTGACCTGAAGGAAAATGCTGTATCTACTGTAAACGAGGGCCGGATTATCCATAGACGGGATTGGGCGAGTGCCCTGGGGCACCAGCCAATAGGGGGGCACCAAATGTTTAAGAGAATGAATAAACCTTTAAAATAGTTTTCATGTTTTGTATATATATTATTTTGCTGGAAGAGATGCAGATATAAAATGAACAGTAAAATAAAATATTTACAGAGAGAATATAAAATATGCATATAAAGAATTGCGATTGGGTCAGGTCACAGTGTAGCCTATTTCTTCGAAATGAAGAAAAGACAGAGACATGGCATCACCAGCAGAAGGCACTAGCAGCGAAAAATGTCTCAACCGATCCTCAAGCAGCAGCTAATGTTGTGAGCAAAGGTGGTAGCATAACACAAAGTTTAGAAAAAAATACTTTGTGACGCTGTTGTCAATTTTAAATTTGTGCAACGGTTTTCTCTTTTAGCTGGTTGGTTTAAAGATGCTTATTACATGCATAACTTTTGTTTCAATCTTTACTGAATTCATTCCGATTGATGAATCTGAATGTAGTGTTTACATGAACGCTAAACGTGATCCGGGTTGATGTGCGCGTTAAGGGGGGGGGGCACTTAAAATGTGGTCACCCTAGGGCACTGCACTGTGTTAATCCGGGCCTGCTGTAAACGCAGGTAACGTTACACTCGCTCACACGATCTCTCACATTACTCTATAAGCTTCAATGAACAATATCAATGAGATCAAACATATGTTTACGTTGCTAAGAGTGGTTGCTAGGGGTGTTGAGTAGTGAGACATAGAACACATAGAAACACAGCTATTGACCAATCAGAATCAAGGACTGGAACTATTCTATATTCTATATGAACGCCACACAGAGGAACATGATTTCTCTGGTCTTGTGTTTCTGTCTAGCCTCTGGAGCTGTTATGGCACTCTCTTGATGAATGGCTGGTCCTCATCTCCACTGAGCTGGAGAAGGAGAGCACAGACGCATCGCCCTCATCCTCAGGAAATGACATCGCCTCACTTTTCCTGAAAAAGCAGGAGGCGGACCCCTCGGGATCCAGCGAAAGTGCCCCGCTGTTACTGGACGCCAGCTCCGTGATGAAGACACCAGAGGGGTACGCCGACGGTCAGGACGTCATCTCGATGATAGCCAATCGCCTGAGCGCCGTGATCCAGGCCTTCTACATGTGCTGTTCCTGTCAGATGCCTCATGGGTAAGACTGACCTCACACTCACACCAGTCCACACAAAACCACCGTATACAAGCTGTATAATGATAATGGTGCTGGAGCAAGTGATTTCACACTTGATGCCACACGGTTCACTCACAGAAAAAATATCTGAAACGTTTGTTTTGTCCTGTGATATTTCTAGTCCTCTGGGGAACAAATGTGTTCTGACACCCTTGAAAGAGGTTTAAACAAAGACAGTCTAGAATCAGTTTATGAATCTTAGGCATATTATAAAGGTTTTTAGTTGTTTATCAATCTATTGTAACCTGGATTTGGCCATTAAAATGTATAGAAGCACAGCTTCCTTTAATGTGACACAGAGTAAAGGCCATGTTGTCAGGTTAAACAGCCATGTAGGAACACACACATCATGGCCATATTCCAGGATGACAATGTCAAGATTCATCAGGGTTAAAACTGTGAGAGAATGGTTGTGATGAAGCATGAAGAATCATGAAACATCACCTCAAAACTCAGAGGTTTCTTCCCACAGACCATTTGATCAAAATAAACTGCAGAAAACGGCGTGTTCGCAAGTCCATGCGTTCGAAACCCAGCAGGAAAACACACATACTGACAAAATGTAGATCTTGAATACACTGTAGGCTTCGGATAAAAGAACCGGCAACAACTCGCATTTACATGTGAACTTTATAAGTGGAATAAGTAAAGTTAATGGGGAACACAGGAGAACTGAGATATGTGCCAACTCATAATGTAATAAGTATTGCATTACTAATGTAATAAAATGTTCATAATGTAATCATCTTTAATCAAATCTTGAGCTCTTAATGTATTAAATGTATTAAATTATAATCTCGGCAAAAACGTCAGATTTTTCATAATTGTTTTCGCTTTTTTAAACATTGTTATTCCATTACAGAACATTTTTAAATCTAAATCCAGTTTTTAACTACCTACAGAATGCACAATATTTAAATATTCATACTATTATTATTATTATTATATTTAGAATTTTATATTTTTAATTAAAGCATAAAAAGTATTAGTATTCCCTAACAGTAATTTTTTTCTTAACCTGTGAAAGGTACTAGATTCAAATATTCATGCTATTATTATTATTATTATTATTACTGTGCATTACTTTTATTTACATAACCCAAATAATCAGTATAACGGCCTGTGAAGAGCTTTATTGACCAAATCATTAGGTGCTTTAATCATAATGTCTTTAGTTCATTAGTTATAGAGAAATGAAAATCAACTCTGTAGAGAATCATATCACTTGAATTATATGCATTATACATGTTGGTAGAATATAAACAAGTTTATATGACAACCATTTATATGACTATATCTCAAAAATGATTTACAAACTTATAATTCCTTAAAAAAAAAAAAATTCTGGGTTATTATGACTTATAATGATGAAATATGTCATAATCACAAAATTTGTACAATATTTATCAAAATGTTGAGTCACAATCTAGCCTATTTTGTGATCAAATGTATTATATTGAAAGACAATTACATTGTTAACAACTGTGAACTGTGGTTGCATTATTTGCTACAGTGTTTTCATGATGTAATACATGTCTCATTACATAATGTGAAAGATGGTTATTAAATTCTGAACTCAAGATTTTATTGCGTTTTGAGAAAGTTATTACATTATGAAAATGTTATTGCATTAATAATGAAATGCTTATTACATTATGTGCAGTTATTACGTTATGAATTGTTTAATAATATGGTTTAATCGTCACCCGACACCACAGGCTGCTTCTCTAATCATAATGTTATTAGATCGTTAAATCGCTCTTTAATTTATGCATAATTTATGTACTCTCATCGCCAAGTCTGAGACCCTGCGTACTCTTTCCTTCTCTGATATCTAGCATGACCTCTCCTCGATTCATCGAGTTCGTCTGTAAACATGATGAAGTACTCAAGTGTTTTGTGACAAGGTAAGTCGAGAGCATCTAATCCATTTATAAATCTGTTACATTGCTTATTAAAGAATAGTTTAATGAAGGAAAAAAAAGAATACTTCATGCATCTCTTTTTTTACACAATGAATGTTTATAGTGCCAGCATCTGACAAGCTCTAAAAAAAAGCTTTGGGGTCAGGAAGATATTTTTTTTAAGGAAATTATTACTTTTATTCATCAAGGACACATTCAGTTGATTAGTGACATTAAAGACATGTATAATGATACAAAAGATTCAATTTCAAATAAAATTTGTTCTTTTGGGGTTTCTATTCATTAAAGAATGATCAAAAGATCAGTTTCCACAAAAATCTGAATCAGCACAACTGTTTTCAACACTGATAATAATCATAAATGTTTCTTGATCATCAAATCATCATATTAGAGTGATTTCTGAAGGATCATGTGACACTGAAGGCTGGAGTAATGATGCTGGAAATTCAGCTTTGATCACAGGAATAAATTACACTTTACTATATATGCGTGAATATGGCCTAGAGATCGGCATGGGGTACTTTCCATAATCATTTCTCAATGCAAATCAAACCAGCTATTAGGCGAAATGAAATAAAACCATGCCGATCTCTAGGTATGGTGAAGGGTGTGTGATGATGTGCGGATATTTTAATCCCAAAGGCCAAGGGAACGTTATCAGGACTCATAGTGTCCTGGATCCATGAAATAACTGGCCTTTAAAAATAAAAATCTGCCTGACTCTATGGGAGTTTAACATAGGGGTGTCCTGACTTATGCCCCCTGTATTTTAAGGAAGAACATTTATTTATTTACGATACATTATTCATTCACAAAGAAAATTGGTGTCCTTAAAGGTTGGATTTTTCCTCATTTTTTAAATGAAGGCATTAAGATCAATTTCCAAAAGAATATTTTTTATTCCTCTTTTTAGTCAACTTTAGCATGGGTGTGTTCACTTATGCTAAGCACTGTGAACTATACCTTTAAACTTTAGATTATGGCTAGCGGTGTGCATATGTGTACGTATGCATGTGTAGCCCAATACTTTTAAAACGCTTTCTTACAGTTGCTCTTTCATTATTCCCAGGAATCCCAAAATTATCTTCAACCACTTCCACTTCCTGCTGGAATGTCCTGAACTCATGTCTCGCTTCATGCATATTATCAAAGGCCAGGTAAGCATGACTCCTGAAACAGATCGTGTGCCTGATGTGGGCACTGAACAACTTTAGGAAAAACTTGAGCTCATATGAGTTTCTCCAGATGATTTGAATAAAGCTCTATTTTTTAAAGAATTAATCAATCTAGATTGATTGGGGTGATTTTGTAGGTGGAGTCAATCTGCATAGAAAATAACAAACAAATTACAAGCATAGATGAATACAATAGAACAAAGATACAAATGTAATAAAGTGCTTTATATTTTTCAGGTAAGTCTAACAGTATTCAGGTCCAGAAATTGAATAATCAAATGTAAAATAACACTGCATAGTCTTATCTGTATAAACTAAATACTGTATAATTAATCTTAGTTACAGCTACAAAAGTGATTTTCTTTTTGTTCAAAGATTTTTTGTTTCACGACTAAAGTTTTTTCCTCTGAAAACGTTATCAAAATGATTCCCGTTCACACGGATCTGTGGAAACGACTAAAAACGCTGTATTATGCTGGACAGACAAGTAATTGGCAATGTCACTTTGGAAAGAAAGATTCACAGAATCACGTTTTCGAAGTTTACGCGGAGATGATAACGGTATCGCTTTCAAAACCCGTTTTCAAAAACTTGCACTATGAAACCTACTTCAAAGTGTGTGTTCTCAGGCCACCAAAACCCTGTCGTCGTGTAAATGAACGGCCAGAACGCATTCAAGTTTTCTGTTTCCAGTTGAAAATTGTCTCGTCTAAGTTAATAAATAAAGATTTTTACAACAGAAATGAATCAATCAAAACTTACTTAAGCTGGACAGTGACTTTCTTCTAGATCTGCTGTACAGCCAAAACAATTAATTTCCTATTAATTTCCTATAATCACTGTAAAGCTGCTTCGAAACAATCTGTATTGTAAAAAGCGCTAAATAAATTAAGGTGACTTGACTTTGTATTTTGTTCATTGATTAACAATAATGCCACAGACAGCAACAGGTTTATTAGGCTGCTGTCCCTTTAAGACCGAATGCACGGATCCAATATAATGATACGCATCAGTTTTCTGTCTCAATTGTTTGTTCATGTGAGCCATAAGCGACTGTGAGGATACTCACCGAAACGGGCATTTTTATCATAAGTTTGCGTCTAGGTGTCCATTCAATTACAAATAGATGAGAAAGAGAACATAATTTGGGTGTTTGCGTGCGGCTCTGTGAGTTTTAATGGTTTAAAAGCACTTGCATGTTTAAACTGACAGGACCTAAAACTAGGGCTGTCACTTTTGTGAAAAAATCCTATTCGATTTTTGAGACATAAGTGTTCATTGAATCGATTGTAAAATCTATTTTCCATCTAAAGACATTTCCATTTATAGGCAAATCCACGGACACCTAACAGGCATTAGGACGAGCGTAAAGAGGGCGCTTGAGACGCACAAGTCAGCAATATTTCTGATTGATTTATTGGCGTGAAGTTTCGTGCACAATGACAAACAGGAGCGCAACATTCAGGGATTGAGATTAACACCCGGTAACTCGCCAAATGCGGGTAAAAATGAACTGGCGGGAAACGCTGTCAAATCACGAGCCATCTGACGTGTTTCTATGTTTACTCACTTTGCTGGGGAAGTTCGTGTAAGCCAAATCTGCGCGGATTTAGCGCAAATACGCAACTCGTGAGTCCTCATGATATAGAGAGCCTAAGCCCCTCCCCTTCCGGGCGACCACCATGGGACCTTATTTCGGAAAAATATTGTATGGTAGTCGATGGCGAGAGACAACAAATATTTTGATCTCGTTCGAATTGTGCCCTGAATTACACAAATGATGTTTGTCAATTTAAAAGATACATTTTAAAGTCAAGAAAGTCGCAGTTTGATGTAAAACTGTTGAGGTATAAGACTGTGAAAATACGTAAAAGACTACAAACCCCAAAGTCGCACATTTCCTCTCAATAAATGAAGCTAACTTTACTGAAGCTAACGTCTGTCATTGTTTCTATAGTCTTACTGTGCGTTCACACCGGACGCGAATAGCGCGTCAAATTCGCGTCTACCGCGTCTAGTTTGACGCTTGACCACTTTGTGTTAATTCGCGTGTCAATGGCGAAATTGACGCGCGTAAAAACAAAAGTTTGAAGCGAAATTTACGCGCGTCAGAGGCGAAATCCGGAGGCGAAAGCTTCGAAACCCGTTCGCGGCCATCTTTTTAGATGTTTATCGAGCATTACCATTAGCATTATTCGAGAGAGTCACCGCTCGTATATGCTCTGGAGAGCAGAAACAGCTGCGTAGGGGACATCGTCGCTGTACTCGGATCCACCAGAGCCTCCGGAGGGTTTCAGGAGTTTCACAATTGGCTCCAGGAGCTAGGTTTGGTGGACCTAACGGTGAGGACGCTGATGAGGACAGCGTAGGCCGTATAAGGCCTCGGCCTCGAGTGGTCTATGCCTGTCGAGCCCGCGCTCTACAGCCCGGCGCGAGCTTCACCCTCGCCCGCACCCACCTAGTCTGTCATTTATTTTTGTTTTGATAATAAATGGAGCCTCCAAAAGTGAAACCTGTCCTGTGATTGTTTTAAAAGTTTTTATACACTAAATTGTGTTTGTTGTCTTTACATTGGAATAATAATGTTTCATATAATCTAGAATAGATATGGAATAAATAGCATTCAATACAAAATGAGTATCTCTCATATATTGAAATCGAGTTTTTATGTGAAAGATTTGCTTTGCACACCAAGCATTTTTGTCATATTACAAAAAAAAATTAATGAGGCCAAACATAAAATAACATTATAAACGGTCACTTCACCACGTGACAGCAGCAAGCAGCTAGGCTCCTGATTGGTTAACGCGGCGCGAATTGACGCAGAAGTTCAGATTTTTCAACTCGGGCGGCAGACGCGAATTCGCGTCAAACGCGAGAATGCACATACATAAAACATTCGCGCGTAACGCGCCAGACGCTCAATTCGCGCGAACGAGGCGTATTCGCATCTACTGCGCCGCGCTCTACGCCTCATTCGCGCCGCAGGAATTTTTTACGCGCGTAACGCGTCTTTGCATTGACTTAACATTGAAATCACTCGCGCCTGACGCGCTATTCGCGTCCGGTGTGAACGCACCATTACGTTATAATCGTAACGTTACGCCGTCATCAAGTGTTTTGTACCAGACTGCACACAGACGAGCAGCGGATCTCGCTCGTTGTTTCGCTTCCCGGGAGATGTAGTTCATTGAGCGATTTTCACATAAAACTAAATGTTACTCTTCTGTTTCATGACAAACTGTGACTTTCTTGACTTTCATAATTATCTTTTCAATTGACAAGCATCATATGTGTAATTCAGGGCACAGTTCAGACGGAATAAAAAGATGAGTTGTCTCTCGCCATTGACTACCATACATATTTTTTTCCGAAATAAGGTCCCACGAGCCTTACCTAAAACTAGGGGTGTGCAAAAAAATCGATTCACATTTGAATCGCGATTCAATCTTTACCGATTCAGAATCGATTCATAGAATTCCAAAAATCGATTCATATATATTTTTTTAATGGCGTGCACGGGCGGAGTGGCAATCGGGTGAGTCGGGATTTTACCGGTGGTCCGGTAGTGTTTCAAGGCCGCGAGGGCCGGTCTGATAAATAGTTACATTGCAAGTTATTGCCGCCCGCTGGTCAAACTGCAACGGCGATAGTTTGAAGCGCGTGTCCGAGTGAAGACTGCGCGAGCCACAGAGAACACTGTATCCATGACACTGATAGCAGCGGACACGAGCGCGCAGCTTGATTTCAAAAATAACAGATCTCTTATTTAATAGCGAACTAAATGAATGGTCTGCTAGTTAACTGGAGATACCCGCAAATTACGCCTATGAACGACTTCACTGGATCTAAACAAATCAATCTAACCATAGATGTTACCAGTAGCGGTGGCTTTTTAAAATCTATTTAAAATAATTTCGCAAGGCTTCTATGACATTAGTATATATTTTTAGGAAGTTCAATGTGCCCAGTCGAGTTCACATTTCAACAGTCAACCTGGTAGCTGAAGTAGTCCTTAAACCACATTTAGCATAATTGTTTGATCTGACTACAGCACTTTTAAGCTAAATGTAAAATCTTTTTATTTAAGTTTTATTTTAAACTTGAATTAAATGTATTTGAAAGCTGGCCAAAGCTTGGCACTTTGCACTTTTTAGTTGCAAAAGTTTTTATTTTTGTATGAAAACATATAAAGTAATATCAAACTACATTTAATTTGTTGTGCTTTTTTTTTCTTTGAAATTGGGTCTACTGCAATCTATCACATAGGAAAAAGTAAACTACATTTATATACTGCGAATCGTTTTTTGAATCGAGAATCGTTTTTCAATCGAAAATCGATTTTGAATCGAATCTTGAGACAAAAAATCAGTATCGAATCGAATCGTGACATTTTCTGAATCGTGCACCCCTACCTAAAACGCATGAAAATGATAAACTTTCGCTCTATGATGGTTAAACTTTGCGATTAATCCAAGAGTCATGTGCGTTTCGAGGTCCCTGGTCCGTACAGATTAGCTGCGATCCCTGTTCTTGACATCGCACACCCTGTGATCATGTGACTCTTCATAATCGCCATACCGATGCTAAAAGGATCTATCGTGCAGCCCTAGATTGACCTTGCATTGTTCATGTAATCAGGTCTGCATTTGCATGCTTGTGTGAAGTATGTTTCCGGCCTAAGAGTTCATCTGTGACAGAGCAGCGCATCAAGACTTGATGATCGTCATCATGTTTAACGGGTCTTTGTTTATCTCTCTTCCTCAGCCATTTAAAGACAGGTGTGAGTGGTTTTACGAACATCTTCTGGCGGGACAGCCCGACTCGGATATGGTTCACCGGCCGGTTAATGAAAATGATATTCTTCTTGTTCACAGAGGTAGAAGAATTTCCACATTAGGATCCTTCATATTTCTGTCTCCACTTCCTTTATTCGTGTTTTTATCTTCTTCTTTCAGACTCTATATTCCGCAGCAGCTGCGAGGTTGTGTCGAAGTCCTCCAATGAGAAGCTCAAGCAAGGCATTGCCGTGCGGTTCCACGGTGAAGAGGGAATGGTAAGCGTGTTTTTGTCACACAGGAATATCTCTATCTTAAATCTTCTGGGACTTTCAGACATGTAGCCCGGTCAAAGAGAGGAAACCACAAACCAAACGAGGCCTCATTACACTGAGTCTACCACAGTTAGTGCTGTTGTTTGGCACGATGCAAAGTGCTAAAAGTATCATAATGGCAACAACCAATAATAGCAAGAGCTTTATAGCAAGTCTCCTCCACTGGATGAAAATAAACATAGGCATGTTCGTAAGATGTAAATACAGGGGAAACTCTAAAAATGAGAATATCGTGCAACATTTATTTCAGTAATTCAAATTGAAAGGTGAAACTAATATATTTAGTATATAACCAGTGTTTCCCCTTGGATTTTTTTTCAGCGGGGGGGTACTGCTAGTGTTGCGGAGCAGGCGTGTTACGGATACGTGGTGTACATTTTTTAGCAATCAAAAAGCATGTCTAATTAATTGAAATGGTGTATTATGAATCATTAAACGTATACAACATTTAAAAAAAAAATATGAAAAAAAATTTCACACTAATTCTTTGTTGTGTTTTTTCTGGTAATAAAATGAAGACATAAAACACAAATTTTATCATTTATCATCAATTTTAATCATATGAAATTAAATAAACTTTTTGTCAAATAACGTGCTGCACAATGAGCTTTACTGTTAAAATTAAAACATGGATTATTCCTAAAAAAATCAGTTTTGATGATAATTTATTTGGATTAGTGTTAGTATTATTACATTGGGACATATCTAAATTCTACTGTACAATGGTAATATATTTCTGTCAAGTTAAACCGAACTTTTATTTTGACGGGTTGCCGTGAAGACCTTTTGAGTTTGTGTGTTTATGTCGTAATGATAGTTTTTCTCAAATGAAGCGGTTAAATGATCACGAAGTGACTTTCGGAGTGGATCTAGAGCCTGGAGAGGAAGTTTATGCATTTGTGTCTTCAGATAGGCAAAAAAACAGCGCAAGCGTCACACGTGCTTCAGTGTGTGTGTGTGTGTGTGTGTGTGTGTGTGTGTGTGGTACGTTAAATGAAACTGCGCGTCGGCTGCACCATTCATTCACACAGAACAAGCAGGATTCGTATTTAAATAGTCTTTGTGTTTTAATATCCACACACACTTGTCTACATCGCGATTTGATTTCAAGTGTATACTGAACTGCTTTCTATTTATTCCTCAAAAGATTGACAAATTCCATGAAATTCCGTGTTATACAGTAAATTTCTTTTTTATGACTGGATTTCGTCAGCAATTTAGGGGGGGCGGGGGGGCGGGCCGCCCCCCCAAAACAATGGTAGGGGAAACACTGATAACTATTAGGGCTGTTAGTTAAACGCGTTATTAACGGCGTTAACGCAAACCCATTTTAACGGCGTTAATTTTTTTATCGCGCGATTAACGCTCTTTTTGGCCTAGCAAACTTTGTAGTTTTTTTCACATGCTTTTGCAACAGGTCGCGGCATGCGCGGCGCGGCGCTATGAAACCCATTCATTTCAATGGCTTGCACCCATAGACTGTAAAAAAAAAAAAAAAAAGCTTGCGAGGACGTTTTGAAAGCGCAAGCGGATCTAGCTAGACCGGAAACAAAACAATTTGGGCTTGCGAGCCGGCCAAATAGTAGGTTAACATTACGGTTTGAGTGGATGACGACGCGAGACGCCGAAATGTACGGAGCCCCTAAAGGGACGTGGTGGTGGTGGAAAACATTTTTGGATGGGAGAAATTTTTTTTTCAAATCTTTTGCGTTCCCTCGCAAAACCTGTTGGCAGCTCGGACAGACTCTTCCTGTTTAATGTCCCGCTGGCAGTGCTTCAGAGCTCCGTACGTTAATGGAGCGTTTCATAGTGTTTGAACTTGGACTCGAATATAAAGAAATACGGTCAGTGCTTAACTCAAGGTGTTCAGTGAAGTTGGCAATACAGCCGATAGGCTACACATAGGCTATTCGAACTTCCCGGATCAATATTCTTGAGCTAAACGTTGTTAAAACACACACGGCACCTATTTACAATCACAGTAAACCTAGACAACGAGCTACAACCCAATTCTCCTCAAAACGAGCTTTATAATATAAATTTGTCTTTAACCGGCCGATTGAGAGACAATCCGAATAAGGGACCGTCTGCAAAGTGCAAATCCCAAAACCCATCTGCACATTTTATATTATTTAACATATTCAATAGCTTCACTGTGATACACTGTAGGCTACTGTCACCACATTCAGTTCCAATAACTTTACCCTTTTTAGAAAAAATATTCAGTAACTTCACACTGTTATACAGTGTAATGACATCAAATTCAGTAAGCAAATATAATGCAAAAGCTATGGTTGTAACTATAATGTTAGCTGCGTACAGTGCCAATATAATTTGTGTAAAGAATAGGCCTACTTATTTTTTTTATGTGCAATTACTTCCCAAACTAAGTGTTGTATAACCAACATTAGAGCAGTGATGTGTGAACTAAATTTGGTGTGTTACAGTGTTGACAGGAGCCATCTTTGGAAAACAGTCTCGACTAGTCAAACCACGAACGACGTGCTAAGTGAGCTGAACTGTATGAATGGCGTTCGTGGTTTGATTAGTCGAGACTGTTTTCCAAAGATGGCTCCTGTCTGTATACACGAAGTGGACTGTCTTCATAAAATATCTTCTTATTAAACGGTCTGCACACTTACACAGTTCTCGATGCTTCGGTTTGCATGTAGGGACCCTCATTATGTTACTGTGTTCGTGTGGAGCTATTTTGAGCCTTGTTAGTGGTATTAACTAGCGATTTCTTTTTACTTATTAAATGCCCCCATTACTAGCGTTATACGCTAAACAGTTTTTAGAGATAAAACTCTTTACATTCGATTATCATGAAAACAAATCTCAGAGAACGGTTGACTAGGTACCAATGTTTTATTAGACCAAAGGTTCATTTTGCGCCGGAGTTCTCCTTTAAGGCTTTTCAATCCTAGCCTGGTCCCACCAGACTCTCGTACATTTCATTTGTACAGAGAGTAGGGCATCGCTCCATTGACAAGCGTTAACTTCCTTGAAGGCGGGTCCTCTGATGAAGTCTAAAACTATTGGATCTGCCCAGAGCCACTTTGGATCTGCCATAACCAATCGCTGACGTTTGGTCGTGAATTGCAAGTTATACAGTCAGAATTGTGTGATATAAAGTCAGAAACTACAGAAAAGTCAGTATGACGACTCAATCTAGCGCACGACAACAACGTCCTCGTTCTCAGCCACTCCCTCTGTTCGCTGATTGGCCCGGGACAAAATTGACCGGAGAAAACCAAAGAATACAGCACAATCGCAGACGTAGTCCTGAAGGAAAATGAAAATTGAGCGGAAGTACGTAGGAGGGCGGAGCCAGGCTATTTCAATCCGGCATTATGACCCACAAATATTATTGCTAGATTTTACTCCACTAAAAAGTCGTGTCAAAAACGTTTTGCGGAAGACGCGGCATTGGAATCTATTTCACACAATTCTGACTTTATAAACTCGCAATTCTGACTTTATAACTCGCAATTCTGACTTTATAAACTCACAATTCCGACTTTACATCTCGCAATTCCGACTTTATATCACACAATTCTGACTTTATATCACACAATTACGACTTTATAACTCACAATTCCGACTTTACATCTCGCAATTCCGACTTTACATCTCGCAATTCCGACTTTATATCACACAATTCTGACTTTATATCACACAATTCTGACTTTATAACTCACAATTCTGACTTTATAAACTCACAATTCCGACTTTACATCTCGCAATTCCGACTTTATATCACACAATTCTGACTTTATATCACACAATTACGACTTTATAACTCACAATTCCGACTTTACATCACACAATTCTGACTTTATATCACACAATTCCGACTTTATATCACACAATTCTGACTTTATATCACACAATTCTGACTTTATATCACACAAGTCTGACTTTACAACACACAATTCTGACTTTATAAACTCACAATTCCGACTTTATAACTCACAATTCCGACTTTACATCACACAATTCTGACTTTATATCTCACAATTCCGACTTTACATCTCGCAATTCCGACTTTACATCTCGCAATTCCGACTTTATATCACACAATTCCGACTTTATATCACACAATTCTGACTTTATATCACAATTCTGACTTTATAAACTCACAATTCTGACTTTATAACTCGCAATTCCGACTTTATATCACACAATTCTGACTTTATATCACAAAATTCTGACTTTATATCACACAATTCTGACTTTATAACTCACAATTCTGACTTTACATCACACAATTCTGACTTTATAACACACAATTCTGACTTTATAAACTCACAATTCCGACTTTACATCTCGCAATTCCGACTTTACATCTCGCAATTCTGACTTTATAACTCGCAATTCTGACTTTATATCACACAATTCTGACTTTATAACTCACAATTCTGACTTTATAACTCACAATTCCGACTTTATATCACACAATTCTGACTTTATATCACACAATTCTGACTTTATAACTCACAATTCTGACTTTATAACTCACAATTCCGACTTTATATCACACAATTCTGACTTTATATCACACAATTCTGACTTTATATCTCACAATTCCGACTTTACATCTCGCAATTCCGACTTTACATCTCGCAATTCCGACTTTATATCACACAATTCCGACTTTATATCACACAATTCTGACTTTATATCACAATTCTGACTTTATAAACTCACAATTCTGACTTTATAACTCGCAATTCCGACTTTATATCACACAATTCTGACTTTATATCACAAAATTCTGACTTTATATCACACAATTCTGACTTTATAACTCACAATTCTGACTTTACATCACACAATTCTGACTTTACATCACACAATTCTGACTTTATAACACACAATTCTGACTTTATAAACTCACAATTCCGACTTTACATCTCGCAATTCCGACTTTACATCTCGCAATTCTGACTTTATAACTCGCAATTCTGACTTTACATCTCGCAATTCCGACTTTACATCTCGCAATTCCGACTTTATATCACACAATTCTGACTTTATAACTCAAAATTCTGACTTTATAACTCACAATTCCGACTTTATATCACACAATTCTGACTTTATATCACAAAATTTTGACTTTATATCACACAATTCTGACTTTATAACTCGCAATTCCGACTTTACATCTCGCAATTCCGACTTTATATCACACAATTCCGACTTTATATCACACAATTCTGACTTTATATCACACAATTCCGACTTTATAACACACAATTCTGACTTTATAAACTCACAATTCCGACTTTACATCTCGCAATTCCGACTTTACATCTCGCAATTCCGACTTTATATCACGCAATTCCGACTTTACATCTCGCAATTCCGACTTTACATCTCGCAATTCCGACTTTACATCTCGCAATTCTGACTTTACATCTCGCAATTCCGACTTTACATCTCGCAATTCCGACTTTATATCACACAATTCCGACTTTACATCACACAATTCTGACTTTACATCACACAATTCTGACTTTATAACACACAATTCTGACTTTATAAACTCACAATTCCGACTTTACATCTCGCAATTCCGACTTTACATCTCGCAATTCTGACTTTATAACTCGCAATTCTGACTTTACATCTCGCAATTCCGACTTTACATCTCGCAATTCCGACTTTATATCACACAATTCTGACTTTATATCACACAATTCTGACTTTATAACTCACAATTCTGACTTTATAACTCACAATTCCGACTTTATATCACACAATTCTGACTTTATATCACAAAATTTTGACTTTATATCACACAATTCTGACTTTATAACTCGCAATTCCGACTTTACATCTCGCAATTCCGACTTTATATCACACAATTCCGACTTTACATCTCGCAATTCCGACTTTACATCTCGCAATTCTGACTTTACATCTCGCAATTCCGACTTTACATCTCGCAATTCCGACTTTATATCACACAATTCCGACTTTACATCACACAATTCTGACTTTACATCACACAATTCTGACTTTATAACACACAATTCTGACTTTATAAACTCACAATTCCGACTTTACATCTCGCAATTCCGACTTTACATCTCGCAATTCTGACTTTATAACTCGCAATTCTGACTTTACATCTCGCAATTCCGACTTTACATCTCGCAATTCCGACTTTATATCACACAATTCTGACTTTATATCACACAATTCTGACTTTATAACTCACAATTCTGACTTTATAACTCACAATTCCGACTTTATATCACACAATTCTGACTTTATATCACAAAATTTTGACTTTATATCACACAATTCTGACTTTATAACTCGCAATTCCGACTTTACATCTCGCAATTCCGACTTTATATCACACAATTCCGACTTTATATCACACAATTCTGACTTTATATCACACAATTCCGACTTTATAACACACAATTCTGACTTTATAAACTCACAATTCCGACTTTACATCTCGCAATTCCGACTTTACATCTCGCAATTCCGACTTTATATCACGCAATTCCGACTTTACATCTCGCAATTCCGACTTTACATCTCGCAATTCCGACTTTACATCTCGCAATTCTGACTTTACATCTCGCAATTCCGACTTTACATCTCGCAATTCCGACTTTATATCTCGCAATTCCGACTTTATATCACACAATTCTGACTTTATATCACACAATTCTGACTTTATATCACACAATTCTGACTTTATAAACTCACAATTCTGACTTTATAACTCGCAATTCCGACTTTATATCACACAATTCTGACTTTATATCACACAATTCTGACTTTATATCACACAATTCTGACTTTATATCACACAAGTCTGACTTTATAACTCGCGATTTTTACTTTTTATATCATGCAATTCCAAAATGTAAACTCGCAATTGTGAGAAAAAAAGTCAGAATTACCTTTTTTTTCTTTTTCTTTTTTCTGTGGCTTCCATAAGATCTAGGGTTGATGTCATGAATATCGTTATTCTGTCTTTTTTTTCAGGGTCAGGGTGTGGTCAGAGAGTGGTTTGACATTCTGTCCAATGAGATCATCAACCCGGACTATGCGCTGTTTACACAATCTGCCGATGGTAAATGACGTCATCTCTAAAATGCAGTGTAGTTCAAATGTTTGTCTCCCCTGTCAGGATCCCACTAGCCAACTTCATATTGTCCAGCTGCTCTTCTGAAACATCTTCTCTTCTGTCTGTAACACTCATCAGTTGATATGGAAATAGAGTGACAAAAAACTGTAAAGAAAAAATAAGGATGCAATTCATAAAGTTCCCCTTTGAATGGGTGTAATATGGATTTGATTTTTTACAGAAATACAATACAAATTCTATGTGCATGTTTAGTTTCAATGAAAAAAACATTTACATTCTATCCACCTCATTTTGTAAAGTGGAAGCTATTTTTTGTGACTTTCCGATTCATTAGCCTTCATTATTCAATAACTGGAAGAATAGCTAAATGCTTTAAATGAAAAAAATAATTTGCGCTACAAACCAGCGTGTGCAATAATACATTTAAAAATATATAACAAATAACAGTTTGCAATAGCACGCAGCATGACAGACAGTTTTTGTACAGCTCAAATAACTGGAGGTGATGAGACCGGAAGTACAAATGTCCACTCCCGCTCTTACGTTAAAAATAAGGTGGATAAACATACAAGTGCAGGAAAATCCACTGGATTGAACAATCACCATGGAAGAGTCTGCGTTTACCATGTTGCTCTTGAAGAGGGAAAAGTTTGGAGCTGATCTGGCTCAGCAAGCAATTCTGCGTTTAAAAGACGTCTAATAGCGTCCAAACACAGCCCAGACGTCTAGGCTAAAACAAGGCACAATTTGGACTGTCAGAGAAAATTCAATAGACGTCTAAACCATATCCCAAGAAAAGACTATAGTCATCAATTAGATCACAAAGAAATTAAATGAGTGAAGAAATGAAACCAAACACCTTGTGACTGTGCTTACATGAAGGAATATCACACATCTCGCAAGTTATTCTGGCAAAGACGACATGGAACCAAATTGAAGGTTATTTTGGCTAAGAGTGTGTTGCTCATAGCCGGACTATATCAGGTCTATGGTTAACCGAGACGGTGAAATGACGGCTATTGCTTGCTGGGGGTGATCTGAGCCAGACGAGACCGAGAAGGCTTCTCTCAGTGTGGGGAAAGCTCATTGGTCCCTGTCAAAGGGCAGCTTGATGTTATCTGAGGGCCATGAACTCTGCTGGGACTCGCTGAGGACATTACCATCACCCGCTGAGAGATGTGCCACAGAGTCTTTAAGTCAAGTCATCCTCATTTATATAGCGCTTTTAGCAATGGAGATTGTTTCAAAGCTGCTTTACAGAGATAAACATATAATTTAAGGTAACAGAGATTGGTTTTTGATTGATTCACTTCCGTCGAAATGATCATTTGTTATTAAATTAGGGGCCGCTAAGACGACACCGTTCTCTCTACACAGACATTAAACGCGAACCTGTGATAAACGCTGATGCCGTTCACATGCGCATTAAGGATTTATTCTATAGTTATGTGCGTTTGAATATAAGTGTACAGGTTTGTAATTCCCTACAAACCATGCCTAAACAAACTACTTGTCTTGCCTATACATTTTGATACAGAATTTTATTTTATTTTATGAACGACTTTAAATGAACGACTTCAAATCAGCAAAGAGAGATTGGCTAGTGGGAATCCGCCTTCAGAAGAATCATCTCCTCTGGGATTTATGCAGAAATAGATAACATTCCCTTCCCTTCTCAGATACACTATGTTGTGTTTAAATATGTATACATGTGTTTTGCATGTGTATGCATGGATTATTTTTTTTTTTTTCATTTACAGGTACCACGTTTCAACCCAACAGTAATTCCTCTGTAAATCCAGACCATCTGAACTACTTCCGATTTGCTGGTCAAATCCTGGGTCTGGCTCTCTATCATCGACAGCTGGTGAACATCTACTTCACACGCTCCTTTTACAAGCACATACTGGGTAACACACTCCACTCTCAGAGTCACTCTGTGTCAGCACATTTCTATTTACATTGACTCTGTTTGTTGAACTTGTTCTTGCATGCATATGTGTACAGATGAACTTGTATAGACATGCTTGATGCGCTTTAATCAACTCAATACATGGTCATCAGGGTTTGAAATTAACACCTGCTAAATTCGGGTAAAAATCAACTGTGGCGGGAAACGCTGTCAAATCACGAGCCAATTTGGCGTGTTACTAAACTTATTATGTTTACTCTGCTGGGGAAGTTCGTGCAAGCCCAATCTGCGCAGATTTAGCGCAAATACTCAACTCGTGAGTCTTCATGATATATTAAAAATGGTGTATTGCTCAGGATCTGCACATATCTGGCTTACTTGAACACACACGTCACTAAGCAACAAATAACGGTGCGCTTGTTCATTTGCACTGAAGCAATAGCGAAGATTAAAAAGCTTTTGATTAACAGACATTGTTATTTTCCAACATCCTACATTTTTAGATGTTCTTTGTACTGTATTGATCTGTCCATCGAAAACACAATTATGGTGATGAGGATGAAAGAGAAAGGGAGGAGATGCTGGATGACAGGTTTTTGTTTGAATAAGAAATGAATGTATGAAATCAATTTTATTATATATATATATATATACACTCACCGGCCACTTTATTAGGTACCCCATGCTAGTAACGGGTTGGACCCCCTTTTGCCTTCAGAACTGCCTTAATTCTTCGTGGCATAGATTCAACAAGGTGCTGGAAGCATTCCTCAGGGAGTTTGGTCCATATTGACATGATGGCATCACACAGTTGCCGCAGATTTGTCGGCTGCACATCCATGATGCGAATCTCCCGTTCCACCACATCCCAAAGATGCTCTATTGGGTTGAGATCTGGTGACTGTGGAGGCCATTTTAGTACAGTGAACTCATTGTCATGTTCAAGAAACCAATTTGAAATGATTAGAGCTTTGTGACATGGTGGAAGTAGCCATCAGAGGAGGGGTACATGGTGGCCATAAAGGGATGGACATGGTCAGAAACAATGCTCAGGTAGGCCGTGGCATTTAAACGATGCCCAATTGGCACTAAGGGGCCTAAAGTGTGCCAGGAAAACATCCCGCACACCATTACACCACCACCACCAGCCTGCACAGTGGTAACAAGGCATGATGGTTCCATGTTCTCATTCTGTTTACGCCAAATTCTGACTCTAACATCTGAATGTCTCAACAGAAATCGAGACTCATCAGACCAGGCAACATTTTTCCAGTCTTCAACTGTTCAATTTTGGTGAGCTCTTGCAAATTGTAGCCTCTTTTTCCTATTTGTAGTGGAGATGAGTGGTACCCGGTGGGGTCTTCTGCTGTTGTAGCCCATCCGCCTCAAGGTTGTGCGTGTTGTGGCTTCACAAATGCTTTGCTGCATACCTCGGTTGTAACGAGTGGTTATTTCAGTCACTGTTGCCCTTCTATCAGCTCGAACCAGTCTGGCCATTCTCCTCTGACCTCTGGCATCAACAAGGCATTTCCGCCCACAGAACTGCCGCTCACTGGATGTTTTTTCTTTTTCGGACCATTCTCTGTAAACCCTAGAGATGGTTGTGCGTGAAAATCCCAGTAGATTAGCAGTTTCTGAAATACTCAGACCAGCCCTTCTGGCACCAACAATCATGCCACGTTCAAAGTCACTCAAATCACCTTTCTTCCCCATACTGATGCTCGGTTTGAACTGCAGGAGATTGTCTTGACCATGTCTACATGCCTAAATGCACTGAGTTGCCGCCATGTGATTGGCTGCTTAGAAATTAAGTGTTAACGAGCAGTTGGACAGGTGTACCTAATAAAGTGGCCGGTGAGTGTATATATATATATATATATATACCGTAAAACTTCAAATAATAGCCGAGTCCCAAATAGACGCCCGTCTCTTTTACACGCCTGGTGTGGCTGCAGGTTTGGGTAAATAAAGGCCGGTCTCAAATAGAGCCCGGGTCTGTTTTTTAGTTTCGGGTTGTATTTAATCTTCTAAAACCTTCAGATCGTCCGCTTTTTGGCGGCCGCCAAAGCAAATTTTTGGCCCTCCAAAGCCTTTTTTGATCGATGAGTGATGTAGAATAGAATGACTGCTGCGCATAACGAGCAGAGAGAGAGAGAGAGAGAGCGAGCGCCCCGGCCGCGCGCGCGCACTCTCCCGTCTTCAAACACCACGAGCGCTGTCTTGCTCTCTCTCCCTTGCGCATATTAATCAAAATCAATTGATGCGATAGTAAAAGGTCGGAAGACCGCAGTTTCACGTGGAGCATTTGGAGATGTTTAGAGATTAGAGACTCTAGGCCTGTACACTCAATGAACAACATCTCAACACTAAATTATAAAGGCCTGTCTCATATAGACGCCTGTCTCAAATACAAGCCGGTGCAGTTCGACTATTTGGGAAAAGAAAAGCCCGGGCTACTATTTGAAGTTTTACGGTATATATATACACTCACCTAAAGGATTACTAGGAACACCTGTTCAATTTCTCATTAATGCAATTATCTAATCAACCAATCACATGGCAGTTGCTTCAATGCATTTAGGGGTGTGGTCCTGGTCAAGACAATCTCCTGAACTCCAAACTGAATGTCAGAATGGGAAAGAAAGGTGATTTAAGCAATTTTGAGCGTGGCATGGTTGTTGGTGCCAGACGGGCCGGTCTGAGTATTTCACAATCTGCTCAGTTACTGGGATTTTCACGCACAACCATTTCTAGGGTTTACAAAGAATGGTGTGAAAAGGGAAAAACATCCAGTATGCGGCAGTCCTGTGGGCGAAAGGGGGTCAAACACAGTATTAGTATGGTGTTCCTAATAATCCTTTAGGTGAGTGTATATAAAAAGCTGTGATGCAGTTAATCTGGTTTATATCTTTTTTTTTTTTTTTTAGGGGGCTAGTAGAAGTTCTGGCTGGCCGGTAACTTAAACATTTAGTACCCTGATGGTCATTGTCATTGCGCATGATTACAAGCACAAGAATCAGAAATTGTCAAATGCATCATGTACCCAATAAGCCACAAACTGATTAAGCCAGTTTCACGGTTTGTAGAGTGGGAAAATAATGTGCATATAAACAAGCATCACGTGTTAAAATGTGTTGTGTGTGATCTTCGCAGGCATCCCAGTGAGCTATCAGGATGTGTCGTCCATTGACCCAGAGTATGCTAAAAATCTTCAGTGGATCCTGGACAATGACATCAGTGATCTTGGCCTTGAGCTCACCTTTTCCGTGGAGACGGATGTGTTCGGAAACATGGAAGAGTTCCCGCTCAAACCAGGAGGAACTGCCATTCAGGTCACCCAAGACAACAAGGTAATAGACTGTAAAAAAAAAAAAAACTTGTGCCGCGCGAGGATGTTTTGAAAGCGCAAGCGGATCTAGCTAGACCGGAAACAAAACAACAGGCACGCCGCACACACTTGTTTGGCCTTGCGAGCTGGACAAATAGTAGGTTAACATTACGTTTTGAGTGGATGACGAGCGCGAGACGCCGAAATGGATCCCAATAAGATTCTGAATGGAAAGTTTACTTTTAAAAAGTTGCCAAATGGTTCCATTGACGAGACCAAAGTGATCTGTGTGTGTTGTCGTTGTGAACTGAGCTATCATCATCACAGCACGTCCAGTCTGAAACACCACTTGATGATGGCCAAGCACACACACACACACACACACACACACAGCTAATGCAAATTCTCCGCCCCCTCGTCAGTATTTCTTTCACCCTTTTATTGATGGACAGTGTTACACTGTGTGGGAGATTATTTGCTCCAAGTGAGAATGTTAGTGTGAAATTGAACAGTCTATGCCAGTGTTGTTTTCAATAAAAAACATTTGCACAAAGCAAGCCGATCCACTTTTCCATGTTGATAAGAGCATTAAAATTAGAAAAATAATGGGACAAAAAGAAATCAAGAGACATTTAGAATAGATCAAAATGTGCGATTAATCGCAAGTTAACTATGACATTAATGTGATTAATCGCGATTAAATATTTTAATTGTTTGACAGCACTAATATATATATAGGTGTGTCATTGTTTTCGGTTAGAAGTGTCTCAGTTCTCTTTTATAGTCAAGTAAACTATATGTGAGTCGAGACAAATCCTGATTTGTCATTTAGAGCATTTATTTGCATAAAATAGCAGTTGGTTAAAATGGTAACACTTTACGATAAGGTTCATTAGTTAACATTAGTTAACTACCTTAGTTAACATAAACTAAGAATGAACAATACTTCTACAGCATTTATTAATCTTAGTTAATATTAATTGCAACATTTACTAATACATTATTAAAATCAAAGGTTGTATTAACATTAGTTAATGCACTGTGAACTAACATGAACAGCTGTATTTTTATTAACTAACATTAACAAAGATTAATAAATACTGTAACAAATGTATTGCTTATTGTTAGTTCATGGTAGTTAATTAACTAATGTTTACTAATGAACCTTATTGTAGTGTTACCGTTTTAGTGTTACTGAAAACATATTTGTGGCATGTTTAAATCAAACCGTTGGAATCATCTGTAGGGAACATTGGGGTAAGATGAGCCAATTACCAGGCTAGTTAAAGGGGTCATCGGATGCAAAATTCACTTGTATATGGTGTTTGCATATAAGTGTGTGTTTGCAGTGTGTGGACACAACCACCATACAATGAGAAAAATCCATTCACTCCTTTTTTTTTTTTTTTTTTTATCCTCAAAAAGCCTTAACACTCATATGTCATATAATATGTCATATAATGAGCAGTTGCTCATTATCATTTAAAGAGACATGCACTGAAACAGGTCGCTGTGAACAGAGCTGTTTTTGAGGAGGTAAAAAGGGAGTCGTTTTACATGAAGACCCTAAATAATCATCCCAACTTTTGGAAAATGGGCATCCGATGACCCCTTTAGTATTCATTACATTTGAAGCTAGTTGTGTCTCTTTCTAACCATCATGTTTTAAATAATTTCCCTCATTAAAAACTTTTACACATGAAATCAAGGTACTTTAGAAAAAGATGAATTGTAGTTTTCAAAAAGCAGTTTAAATCATTTACATGAGTTTTTTTGTTGGTGGTATTCGCCCTCTTTTTAGTCACCCAAGACTACTGAGTACAAAGCGCTCTCTCTGTGGTTGTGAAGAAGTGAATGATGGTTTGATTTGTGCTGTTTCTGTGTGTGTCAGGAGGAGTATGTGCAGCTGGTGACGGAGCTCAGGATGACCCGAGCCATTCAGCCGCAGATCAATGCTTTCCTGCAGGGCTTTCACACTTTCATCCTTCCCTCGCTCATACAGCTCTTTGATGAATATGAGCTGGTCAGTGGATTCCTCCTCTCATCTCTGCATGAGACTCATGCAAAGATCTCTTTATATTCTCATGTTGCATTTTCCATTTGGAGTTTCTCTCTGCTGTTTTTCTTTCCTGTGCTCACTGAAGAAAAGAACAAATCATAGTATGTTTTGTAGTATGGATTAAGACGATAGAGCTGAGCACCAGTTAAATGAGCAGGTTAATTAGTTCTTTCAAACACATCCTGTATATATATATACGATTCATCCACAACATAAACATTATATTAGCACTTGCATTTGCACTGCTATTGCTGTGAAAGCACAAGTAAACTGGAATCAAGACACACGGTTACTTAACCAGACGCGATGCGATTGCAGCGACAAGCAATTTGTCTGTCTACCTCAGATGTGACACCACAAAATCAATTAAAAAGCACAGCCAATCAGAAGAGCGTGTGGGCGGAGTCTCTCTGCAAGAGCACTGCACTCGTAACCAAATAAATAAAAAACCACAGCCAATCAGAAGAGAGTGTGGACGGAGTCTCTCCAAGTGCTCTGGACTTGCAACCAAAACAATTAAAAACCACAGCCAATCAGAAGAGAGTGTGGGTGGAGTCTCTCCCTAAGTGCACTGCACTCGCAACCAAATCAATCAAAAACCACAGCCAATCAGAAGAGCGTGTGGGCGGAGTCTCTCCAAGCGCACTGCACTGGTAACCAAATCAATAAGAAACCATAGCCAATCAGAAGAGCGTGTGGGCGGAGTCTCTCTGCAAGCGCACTGCACTCGTAACCAAACAATTAAAAACCACAGCCATTCAGAAGAGCGTGTGGGCGGAGTCTCTCCAAGCGCACTGCACTCGTAACCGAATCAATCAAAAACCACAGCCAATCAGAAGAGAGTGTTGTCGGAGTCTCTCCAAGTGCTCTGGACTTGCAACCAAAACAATTAAAAACCACAGCCAATCAGAAGAACGTGTGGGGGTGGAGTCTCTCCCTAAGTGCACTGCACTCGCAACCAAATCAATCAAAAACCACAGCCAATCAGAAGAGCGTGTGGGCGGAGTCTCTCCCTAAGTGCACTGCACTCGCAACCAAATCAATCAAAAACCACAGCCAATCAGAAGAGCGTGTGGGCGGAGTCTCTCCAAGCGCACTGCACTCGTAACCAAATCAATAAGAAACCATAGCCAATCAGAAGAGCGTGTGGGCGGAGTCTCTCTGCAAGCGCACTGCACTCGTAACCGAATCAATCAAAAACCACAGCCAATAAGAAGAGCGTGTGGGAGGAGTCTCTCCAAGTGCTCTGGACTCACAACCAAATCAATCAAAAATCACAGCCAATCAGAAGAGCGTGTGGGAGGAGTCTCTCCAAGTGCTCTGGACTCACAACCAAATCAATCAAAAACCACAGCCAATCAGAAGAGCGTGTGGGCGGAGTCTCTCCAAGTGCTCTGGACTCACAACCAAACAATTAAAAACCACAGCCATTCAGAAGAGCGTGTGGGCGGAGTCTCTCCAAGCGCACTGCACTCGTAACCGAATCAATCAAAAACCACAGCCAATCAGAAGAGAGTGTTGTCGGAGTCTCTCCAAGTGCTCTGGACTTGCAACCAAAACAATTAAAAACCACAGCCAATCAGAAGAACGTGTGGGGGTGGAGTCTCTCCCTAAGTGCACTGCACTCGCAACCAAATCAATCAAAAACCACAGCCAATCAGAAGAGCGTGTGGGCGGAGTCTCTCCAAGCGCACTGCACTCGTAACCAAATCAATAAGAAACCATAGCCAATCAGAAGAGCGTGTGGGCGGAGTCTCTCTGCAAGCGCACTGCACTCGTAACCAAACAATTAAAAACCACAGCCATTTAGAAGAGCGTGTGGGCGGAGTCTCTCCAAGCGCACTGCACTCGTAACCGAATCAATCAAAAACAACAGCCAATAAGAAGAGCGTGTGGGAGGAGTCTCTCCAAGTGCTCTGGACTCACAACCAAATCAATCAAAAATCACAGCCAATCAGAAGAGCGTGTGGGAGGAGTCTCTCCAAGTGCTCTGGACTCACAACCAAATCAATCAAAAACCACAGCCAATCAGAAGAGCGTGTGGGCGGAGTCTCTCCAAGTGCTCTGGACTCACAACCAAACAATTAAAAACCACAGCCATTCAGAAGAGCGTGTGGGCGGAGTCTCTCCAAGCGCACTGCACTCGTAACCGAATCAATCAAAAACCACAGCCAATAAGAAGAGCGTGTGGGAGGAGTCTCTCCAAGTGCTCTGGACTCACAACCAAATCAATCAAAAACCACAGCCAATAAGAAGAGCGTGTGGGAGGAGTCTCTCCAAGTGCTCTGGACTCACAACCAAACAATTAAAAACCACAGCCATTCAGAAGAGCGTGTGGGCGGAGTCTCTCCAAGCGCACTGCACTCGTAACCGAATCAATCAAAAACCACAGCCAATAAGAAGAGCGTGTGGGAGGAGTCTCTCCAAGTGCTCTGGACTCACAACCAAATCAATCAAAAACCACAGCCAATAAGAAGAGCGTGTGGGAGGAGTCTCTCCAAGTGCTCTGGACTCACAACCAAACAATCAAAAACCACAGCCAATAAGAAGAGCGTGTGGGAGGAGTCTCTCCAAGTGCTCTGGACTCACAACCAAATCAATCAAAAACCACAGCCAATCAGAAGAGCGTGTGGGTGGAGTCTCTCTCTAAGTGCACTGCACTCACAACCAAATCAATCAAAAACCACAGCCAATCAGAAGAGCGTGTGGCCGGAGTCTCTGCAAGCGCACTGCACTTGTAACCAAATCAATAAAAACCACAGCCAATCAGAAGAACCTGTGGGGGTGGAGTCTCTCCCTAAGTGCACTGCACTCGCAACCAAATCAATCAAAAACCACAGCCAATCGGAAGAGCATGTGGGCGGAGTCTCTCCAAGCGCACTGCACTCGTAACCAAATCAATCAGAAACCACAGCCAATAAGAAGAGCGTGTGGGAGGAGTCTCTCAAAGTGCTCTGGACTCACAACCAAATCAATCAAAAACCACAGCCAATCAGAAGAGCGTGTGGGCGGAGTCTCTCCAAGTGCACTGCACTCGTAACCAAATCAATAAAAAACACAGCCAATCAGAAGAACCTGTGGGGGTGGAGTCTCTCTCTAAGTGCACTGCACTCACAACCAAATCAATCAAAAACCACAGCCAATCAGAAGAGCGTGTGGCCGGAGTCTCTGCAAGCGCACTGCACTCGTAACCAAATCAATAAGAAACCACAGCCAATCAGAAGAGCGTGTGGGCGGAGTCTCTCTGCAAGCGCACTGCACTTGTAACCAAATCAATAAAAACCACAGCCAATCAGAAGAACCTGTGGGGGCGGAGTCTCTCTGCAAGTGCACTGCACTCACAACCAAATCAATCAAAAACCACAGCCAATCAGAAGAGCGTGTGGCCGGACTCTCTTTGCAAGCGCACTGCACTCGTAACCAAATCAATAAAAAACCACAGCCAATCAGAAGAGTGTGTGGGCGGAGTCTCTCTGCAAGCGCACTGCACTTGTAACCAAATCAATAAAACCACAGCCAATCAGAAGAGTGTGTGGGCGGAGTCTCTCTGCAAGCGCACTGCACTTGTAAACAAATCAATAAAACCACAGCCAATCAGAAGAGTGTGTGGGCGGAGTCTCTCTGCAAGCGCACTGCACTTGTAACCAAATCAATAAAACCACAGCCAATCAGAAGAGTGTGTGGGCGGAGTCTCTCTGCAAGCGCACTGCACTTGTAAACAAATCAATAAAAACCACAGCCAATCAGAAGAGTGTGTGGGCGGAGTCTCTCTGCAAGCGCACTGCACTTGTAACCAAATCAATAAAAACCACAGCCAATCAGAAGAGTGTGTGGGCGGAGTCTCTCTGCAAGCGCACTGCACTTGTAACCAAATCAATAAAAACCACAGCCAATCAGAAGAGTGTGTGGGCGGAGTCTCTCTGCAAGCGCACTGCACTTGTAACCAAATCAATAAAAACCACAGCCAATCAGAAGAGCGTGTGGGCGGAGTCTCTCCAAGCGCACTGCACTCGTAACCAAATCAATAAAAACCACAGCGAATCAGAAGAGCGTGTGGGCGGAGTCTCTCCAAGCGCACTGCACTCGTAACCAAATCAATAAAAACCACAGCCAATCAGAAGAGCGTGTGGGCGGAGTCTCTCCAAGCGCACTGCACTCGTAACCAAATCAATAAAAAACCACAGCCAATCAGAAGAGCGTGTGGGCGGAGTCTCTCTGCAAGCGCACTGCACTCACAACCAAATCAATCAAAAACCACAGCCAATCAGAAGAGTGTGTGGGCGGAGTCTCTCCAAGTGCACTGCACTCGTAACCAAATAATTGTTACATTTAAAAATTAAAAATACAAACTGAGTGACTGAAACAATCTTTGTCAAAGAATACACGTTTGTTCACACTGAGTTTACAGTTTAAACAGTTTTGTTTACTTTAATTTATTTTCAATATCTAAGGTAAATTATCTATTGTAACTTTAAATATAGCTGCAAAGGTCATGCAAAATGATATTCAAACTCACGTTAAATTCATTTAACATTAAATAAAGCACAAAATCAGTACCCGAGATTATCATTGTCATACTTTATACTTTACATTTCTAAAATAGAGTCGTCGCGTATTGCCGTCGTGTCTGGTTTGGACAAAACTCAGATTAAAAGGTGCCGCTTATCGTGTGTGACGTTGTGAATACACCGTTGCCGTAACAACACACTACAAAATCCTAAACAGTCTCTAAAATAGAGAAACATAACATCTGACGTGTGAAGAATTCACAACACAGTAAGTAAACAACTACAACAAAATAATGATATGCTGTTATAGGAGCTCAGGTTTTCACTAGGTTGGTTTTACATGTTGACTTTTATTTTGATAAATGTTTTATATGTTGATAAATGTTTATACATTTTTCAAAATCTCTGTAAATTAGGTTAATATTTTTGATAAAGTCAGCATGAAAGGGAAGTTACGCTGGTATTTTCTTCTCTAGTGTGCCGTATATCCGAGTGAAACGCTTCTGGAACAAGAACAAATGTGGGCGGGGCTTGATTGTGTCTGTGGGGAATTGATTGGATGGTTGTGGTTTGCTATTGGTGGACATCATGTGAGTGACAGGTTATAGCCCCGCCCTCGTTGTCAGAATATTAATATTTTGAGTGAACTGTTTCTTTAAAAGTAGTTAGGAATGCCTAAATCAGAGCCTGTGTGTGTTTATCTGCTGCGGATGCTTGATGGCATTGCGTGTGTGTGTGTGTGTGTGTGTGTGTGTGTGAGTAGGAGCTGCTGTTGTCAGGCATGCCTGAAATCGATGTGATGGACTGGAAGAGGAACACAGAGTACACTAGTGGATATGACCTGCAGGAGCCTGTGATACAGGTATCCCATCAGCACAACTATAATTCTCTTCAGGGAAGAAATATTATCAACTTTTACACATCACAGCATACACATTTATTAATAGTGAGAGCACTTGTCAGAGAT
This sequence comes from Rhinichthys klamathensis goyatoka, assembly GCF_029890125.1. Taxonomy (NCBI): domain Eukaryota; kingdom Metazoa; phylum Chordata; class Actinopteri; order Cypriniformes; family Leuciscidae; genus Rhinichthys; species Rhinichthys klamathensis. Next base: position 790,862 of record NW_026606627.1, on the reverse strand, counting down.
AGCAACGATAGTAATGGCTGAATAAAGTTAATTGTTACACTTTTTTTTTAATGCTGCAGCGATTAAAAACAATACATAAAAATGTATCAGTTCACAAATATCTGCTGTTTTATAGTTTCAGTGATGTTATAGGCCAGCCTGTGTCAGCCAGACTACAGTTACAGACTTACATGCGTCTCTGTTACAGTGGTTTTGGGAAGTGGTTGAAAATCTCACTCAAGAAGAAAGAGTCCTCCTCCTGCAGTTTGTTACAGGAAGGTGCGTATCGATATTTCCTCAAGCTGTATTCAGGCTTTTAAAACAGGGAATGCTGTATAAATATTGTCAGAGAGTAACTATTAAGCATTTATAAGCTTGTGACACTTATAGGGTACAATAGTGACTTCGTTCCTTCCTGATACTAAGCTTGAAGTTTTTCTCTCTCTCCAAATTTTCTGCCTTAAAAGAAAAAATGTCTGAGAAAAAGAGGGAGAAAATGGAGAAGGAGAATTCTTTGGTGTCACAGTTTTAAGGATGGTTGCATGCTTTGTAAATCCATTACATGCTAAATGTTTTCAGAATTTATTTTTATTTTTTATGTTCTTGATGTTGTGTTTGGGCTCTACTAGAACAGGTTTTCATGCTTGAATGTTCAATAAACACATTATTTCCTCATATTCTCCATTGTTGCGGCTCCTCTCTTCCCAGTCTGTCAGTAACGCTCTGTTTACTTCCTGTCTCTGTGAAGCCCCTCCTTCTGAAAAGCACACTGTGCTCTGATTGGTCGGCTGGAGCAGTGTGTTGTGATTGGTCGAGCGTTTCGAGTGTGTTTGGGAAATGTCCCGCCCCTTTCCATAACCACCAGTTTAACACACTACTAACTAACTCAACCAGGCCCCGCCCCTTTATTCTGCGTATTAATTATTATAATGAGGAATATTGAGACATGTTCGTTCCCGGGAGAAACTCAAGACTACAATGGAGGCGTTTCAGGAGTTCAGAAACACTGACACTGATATAGAGAATCTTAGAGAATCTCCTTCATTTTACATAAATGTTATTTTCTAGACATTACTGTGAAGTATTGTTAAAATTAGCTATTACAGTTATTCCCTGTTAAAATAGTGTATTTTAGTGTTTTGTTTCCCTCCCACAAAACAATTAAACCTTGTTATAGCAGAAAAAAATAATGAAAATTAATAATAAAAAAAGAAAAGTTCTATAGTTTTTTTTTTCCCTTTGCTTAAAATATTTTATAGACTACAAATACCTTTTTTTTGTGAGGAAAGTCACTTATTATGTACAATAGTAATACTAACATATATAATTACAAATGATGTAAATCCCTGATACAGTAATTCAGTAAAAAATCCATGAACATTTATGAATTTACACTATTTAAGACTGATCTAAGTAACCCCCAGTTTAACACACTACTAACTAACTCAACCAGGCCCCGCCCCTTTATTCTGCGTATTAATTATTTAAATGAGGAATATTGTGACGTATTCCTTCCCGAAACTCAAGACTACAATGGAGGCGTTTCAGGAGTTCAGAAACACTGACACTGATATAGAGGAGAACTGGAGCTTTTCCAGGCTCAAACAGCAACATAATCCCCTTTTTTCTTTTCGTCTAACAGTTCAAGAGTCCCTCACGGAGGATTTGCTTTCCTGATGGGCGGCAGTGGTCTCCAGAAGTTTACTATCGCCGCTGTGCCCTACACATCAAACCTACTGCCTACCTCTAGCACATGGTGAGCCGTGAGGACAGTGCTGTTCAGCTCTAGAGGGCACTGTGGCTCTGCTCTGAACACAATGATGAACAACAGGGACAGGAACAAAGAATAACACATACAAAAAAAGTGCATGCAATGAAACCAGTGTGACTCTCACTTACCTATCTCTCTGTTCTCCCAGCATTAACATGCTGAAACTCCCAGAATACCCCAGCAAGGACGTCCTGCGTGATCGTTTGCTGGTTGCACTGCATTGTGGGAGTTACGGATACACCATGGCGTGACGCGGGCGTTTGCGTTTGCTGAGACTTCTGCTGTATGGACACACAACGCACACACGACTCAGTTCAGGGATTCTTTAAATTTCGAGTCTATGACTAGGACACGAGTGGAGAACGACACGAGCTCATGAGGTCACGACACTCCAGGCGCCGAGGCCGGTTTGCATGTATGAAAACAAGTCCAGGTCACATTTCACCATCAATTCCAAATAAGAAATTATATTTTGCGTAAAGAAAATTAAGCCTTTTTAGGGCCTTTAAGATTTATTTTATATATTCCCATTGCTGTAATAGTCATGTTTTCTGTATTACATCAAAAACCATTACTATTTTACATTTTCTTTCTTATTAAAATGAGCATAAATTATCAAGATAGATAAAAACTTGACTTTTTGTTTGTTGTTGATGTTTTTCCACAAAATGTAATTTGTCTTGAAAATACACTATGCATTTAAATATTTCTTTTTTCATTTTTTGGTGAAATATGACCCACGTATGTTCTTGACCGGTTTCATAAGATCCTCTCTTATGGTCTGTTGGATTCATTCATGCAAAAGTCAGTTTATAACTGTATTCCAGGCTGTATTATTTCAGCTATTTGATGCTGTTTAACTCACGCCATGCTTCAGTTGCATGTGTGTTTGTGTGTGTGTGTGTGTGGAGATGCATGTGAGGTGGTTGAATATTTATAGCTGATAAAGTCAACACATTATTGAAAATTGTTTTGTTTTTCTGTTGCATTGATGTATTTGTCTCTTGTGGCACACTTTCTCTTAGTGTTCTAGACTGTTTTTTACTCTCATGATTATTGTGCCATATATATTTTTCATGTACTCAAATGTATTTAGTTATATATGAGGTTGTCATCATAGTCCAAAAATTCTTTATTTTATATTTATGTCTAAATCGTTTCTGTGCAATTAAGTTATTCTGTAAAAGTATCAAATAATGTGTTTGGGGTGTGCCAAATATTCTCACCAACAAATCATATAGCTCCCTCACGTTTGTAAAACACGGACATGTCAAGAAATGATTTTGAAAAGGGAAGTCAGATCATTTTAGGAATGTATAATATCTTTACTATTGGTTGTGAATTAAAGTGAAAATGTAGATTTATAAATCTATTTATTCTAATTTATCATTATGATTTGGGATTCAAATTTGTTTTTGTACTTGTAATAACGGAGTATACTGCACAATCTTTTGGATATTACAGATTGGCATCAAAAATATTAAAGTATGGATTTTATTACAAATGAAGCTAACTATTATTTGTTTGTGTTTAACCATTTTAGAAGGTTTCAACAAGCATAATTCATTTCTATGACAAGCGATGACATATTTCTGTGGGCCAACCATGAAGTCAGCATCACCTGGTTCCCTCAACGACAAACCAGTAGGATTTGTTTTATTATCTTTTGGATTATAGCAGAAACTAAGCTCTGTGACCAACACATGTTTTTGATTCTTACGTTTGTTTTTGTTTTTTTTCTTCATCGTGATAATCTTGAGCACAAACTTTTATGAAGTTTGAAGCCTATATATACAATTAGCAGAAGTAAAAAGCTAAACGTAGGCTATGAACGAACTAAACCATGGTCACATGACTTCAACATCACAATCATTAAGTTAACTCTTTCATTCTTCAAGGTGGTTTTACTGGTGTATTTCATGTTGTAGGATAATACATACAAATATCTTGACCTTTCAGGCATTTAACCAAAAACCCATTGAATTTAGGCCGATGGAACCGGAAATGCTAAAATGCAAACTCTGCGTTTTGGCCTACAAAAATACGTCACGCCTTTAAAAACTACACTTGACACTGGTTTCTCTCAAAAACTTACATAAACACAATCTTAGCTTTCATTTTCTCCTGCTGAAGCTCAGCATCTTGAATACGACCAAGCACCTCACAACATGCAACGCATCGATTCCTGCCTACTATTACCATAGTGTGTATGAGGCCCTGGGCAGTCGGTGAAAGTGCTGTTTTGAAATCACCTGCTCACTACGGTAGTGCTATTGTGATTGCAAGCTGTTCTCCATGGCAACGCAGCATCCAGAGCAAGAGCGACTCCGCATGGGAGCTGGGACAGATGCCAACTAAACATATGTCACCATGACAGACGAGCAAAAACAAGATTGAACGAGTCAGAGAAGCAGGGGGAACTAGAATACGCTTGAATAGAACAGAACCCTGGACCACAAAACCAGTCATATGGGTACATTTTTTGAAATTGAGATTTACATATCACCCGGAAGCTAAATAGATAAGCTTTCCATTGATGTTTGGTTTGTAGGGATAGGACAATATTTGGCCGAGATACAACTATTTGAACATATGGAATCTGAGGGTGTAAAAAAATCTTAACATTGAGAAAATCGCCTTTACAGTTGTCCAAATGAAGTTAAGGCAGCCACTCACAAAAAAATACATTTCATATATTTACGGTAGGAGATTTACAAAAATGATTTTTGGCATACAATAAAAAAATTATTTTGACCCATACAGTATATTGTTGGCTATTGCCACAAATATATACCATGCTACTTATGACTGGTTTTGTGATCGAGGGTCACATATACATACTGAAGACATACTGAAAATTGTACTGTTTAATTTAGTATTATTTTGATGGGGTGAGAGGAAGGAGAAACATAAAGGCATGAGGGATGAGAGGGAGGAGAAACATAAAGGCATGAGGGGGTGAAAGGGAGGAGAAACATAAAGGCATGATGGGTGAGAGGAAGGAGAAACAAAGGCATGAGGGGGTGAGAGGAAGGAGAAACATAAAGGCATGATGGGTGAGAGGGAGGAGAAACAAAGGCATGAGGGGGTGAGAGGAAGGAGAAACATAAAGGCATGATGGGTGAGAGGGAGGAGAATCATAAAGGCATGAGGGGGTGAGAGGGAGGAGAAACATAAAGGCATGATGGGGTGAGAGGGAGGAGAAACATAAAGGCATGAGGGGGTGAGAGGAAGGAGAAACATAAAGGCATGAGGGGGTGAGAGGGAGGAGAAACATAAAGGCATGAGGGGGTGAGAGGGAGGAGAAACATAAAGGCATGATGGGGTGAGAGGGAGGAGAAACATAAAGGCATGATGGGTGAGAGGGAGGAGAATCATAAAGGCATGAGGGGGTGAGAGGAAGGAGAAACATAAAGGCATGAGGGGGTGAGAGGGAGGAGAAACATAAAGGCATGAGGGGGTGAGAGGGAGGAGAAACATAAAGGCATGATGGGTGAGAGGAAGGAGAAACATAAAGGCATGAGGGGGTGAGAGGGAGGAGAAACATAAAGGCATGATGGGTGAGAGGGAGGAGAAACAAAGGCATGAGGGGGTGAGAGGGAGGAGAAACATAAAGGCATGAGGGGGTGAGAGGAAGGAGAAACATAAAGGCATGAGGGGGTGAGAGGGAGGAGAAACAAAGGCATGAGGGGGTGAGAGGGAGGAGAAACAAAGGCATGAGGGGGTGAGAGGGAGGAGAAACAAAGGCATGAGGGGTGAGAGGAAGGAGAAACATAAAGGCATGAGGGATGAGAGGGAGGAGAAACATAAAGGCATGAGGGGGTGAGAGGAAGGAGAAACATAAAGGCATGAGGGGTGAGAGGCAGGAGAAACATAAAGGCATGAGGGGGTGAGAGGGAGGAGAAACATAAAGGCATGAGGGGGTGAGAGGGAGGAGAAACAAAGGCATGAGGGGGTGAGAGGGAGGAGAAACAAAGGCATGAGGGGGTGAGAGGGAGGAGAAACAAAGGCATGAGGGGTGAGAGGAAGGAGAAACATAAAGGCATGAGGGATGAGAGGGAGGAGAAACATAAAGGCATGAGGGGTGAGAGGGAGGAGAAACATAAAGGCATGATGGGGTGAGAGGGAGGAGAAACAAAGGCATGAGGGGGTGAGAGGAAGGAGAAACATAAAGGCGTGATGGGATGAGAGGGAGGAGAAACAAAGGCATGGGGTGAGAGGGAGGAGAAACAAAGGCATGAGGGGGTGAGAGGGAGGAGAAACAAAGGCATGAGGGGGTGAGAGGAAGGAGAAACAAAGGCGTGATGGGATGAGAGGGAGGAGAAACATAAAGGCATGAGGGGGTGAGAGGAAGGAGAAACATAAAGGCGTGATGGGATGAGAGGGAGGAGAAACAAAGGCATGAGGGGGTGAGAGGAAGGAGAAACATAAAGGCGTGATGGGATGAGAGGGAGGAGAAACATAAAGGCATGAGGGGTGAGAGGGAGGAGAAACATAAAGGCATGAGGGGTGAGTGGAAGGAGAAACATAAAGGCATGAGGGGTGAGAGGAACGAGAAACATAAAGGCATGATGGGTGAGAGGAAGGAGAAACATAAAGGCATGAGGGGGTGAGAGGGAGGAGAAACATAAAGGCATGATGGGGTGAGAGGGAGGAGAAACATAAAGGCATGAGGGGTGAGAGGGAGGAGAAACATAAAGGCATGATGGGGTGAGAGGAAGGAGAAACATAAAGGCATGATGGGTTGAGAGGGAGGAGAAACATAAAGGCATGAGGGGTGAGAGGGAGGAGAAACAAAGGCATGAGGGGGTGAGAGGAAGGAGAAACATAAAGGCATGATGGGGTGAGAGGGAGGAGAAACATAAAGGCATGAGGGGGTGAGAGGGAGGAGAAACAAAGGCATGAGGGGGTGAGAGGGAGGAGAAACATAAAGGCATGAGGGGGTGAGAGGGAGGAGAAACATAAAGGCATGAGGGGTGAGAGGAAGAAGAAACATAAAGGCATGAGGGGGTGAGAGGAAGAAGAAACATAAAGGCATGATGGGGTGAGAGGAAGAAGAAACATAAAGGCATGAGGGGTGAGAGGAAGAAGAAACATAAAGGCATGAGGGGGTGAGAGGAAGGAGAAACATAAAGGCATGATGGGGTGAGAGGGAGGAGAAACATAAAGGCATGAGGGTTGAGAGGGAGGAGAAACATAAAGGCATGATGGGTGAGAGGGAGGAGAAACATAAAGGCATGAGGGGTGAGAGGAAGAAGAAACATAAAGGCATGAGGGGTGAGAGGAAGAAGAAACATAAAGGCATGAGGGGGTGAGAGGAAGAAGAAACATAAAGGCATGAGGGGTGAGAGGAAGAAGAAACATAAAGGCATGAGGGGTGAGAGGAAGAAGAAACATAAAGGCATGAGGGGGTGAGAGGAAGGAGAAACATAAAGGCATGATGGGGTGAGATGGAGGAGAAACATAAAGGCATGATGGGTGAGAGGGAGGAGAAACAAAGGCATGATGGGTTGAGAGGGAGGAGAAACATAAAGGCATGAGGGGTGAGAGGGAGGAGAAACATAAAGGCAGGATGGGGTGAGAGGAAGGAGAAACATAAAGACATGATGGGTTGAGAGGGAGGAGAAACATAAAGGCATGAGGGGTGAGAGGGAGGAGAAACAAAGGCATGAGGGGGTGAGAGGAAGGAGAAACATAAAGGCATGATGGGGTGAGAGGAAGGAGAAACAGAAAGGCATGAGGGGTGAGAGGAAGGAGAAACATAAAGGCATGAGGGGGTGAAAGGAAGGAGAAACATAAAGGCATGAGGGGGTGAGAGGGAGGAGAAACATAAAGGCATGATGGGGTGAGAGGAAGGAGAAACAGAAAGGCATGAGGGGTGAGAGGAAGGAGAAACATAAAGGCATGAGGGGGTGAAAGGAAGGAGAAACATAAAGGCATGAGGGGGTGAGAGGGAGGAGAAACAAAGGCATGAGGGGTGAGAGGAAGGAGAAACATAAAGGCATGATGGGGTGAGAGGAAGGAGAAACATAAAGGCGTGATGGGATGAGAGGGAGGAGAAACATAAAGGCATGAGGGGGCGAGAGGAAGGAGAAACATAAAGGCAAGAGGGGGTGAGAGGAAGGAGAAACATAAAGGCATGAGGGGTGAGAGGAAGGAGAAACATAAAGGCATGAGGGGTGAGAGGAAGGAGAAAAATAAAGGCATGATGGGTGAGAGGAAGGAGAAACATAAAGGCATGAGGGGGTGAGAGGAAGGAGAAACATAAAGGCAAGAGGGGGTGAGAGGAAGGAGAAACATAAAGGCATGAGGGGTGAGAGGAAGGAGAAACATAAAGGCGTGATGGGGTGAGAGGAAGGAGAAACATAAAGGCGTGATGGGGTGAGAGGAAGGAGAAACATAAAGGCATGATGGGGTGAGAGGAAGGAGAAACATAAAGGCGTGATGGGATGAGAGGGAGGAGAAACATAAAGGCATGAGGGGTGAGAGGGAGGAGAAACATAAAGGCATGATGGGGTGAGAGGGAGGAGAAACATAAAGGCATGATGGGGTGAGAGGAAGGAGAAACATAAAGGCGTGATGGGGTGAGAGGAAGGAGAAACATAAAGGCGTGATGGGATGAGAGGGAGGAGAAACATAAAGGCATGAGGGGTGAGAGGGAGGAGAAACATAAAGGCATGATGGGGTGAGAGGGAGGAGAAACATAAAGGCATGATGGGGTGAGAGGGAGGAGAAACATAAAGGCATGAGGGGTGAGAGGGAGGAGAAACATAAAGGCATGAGGGGTGAGAGGGAGGAGAAACATAAAGGCATGATGGGGTGAGAGGGAGGAGAAACATAAAGGCATGAGGGGTGAGAGGGAGGAGAAACAAAGGCATGATGGGGTGAGAGGGAGGAGAAACAAAGGCATGAGGGGGTGAAAGGAAGGAGAAACATAAAGGCATGATGGGGTGAGAGGGAGGAGAAACATAAAGGCATGAGGGGGTGAGAGGGAGGAGAAACAAAGGCATGAGGGGGTGAGAGGGAGGAGAAACATAAAGGCATGAGGGGTGAGAGGAAGAAGAAACATAAAGGCATGAGGGGTGAGAGGAAGAAGAAACATAAAGGTATGATGGGGTGAGAGGGAGGAGAAACATAAAGGCATGAGGGGGTGAGAGGAAGGAGAAACATAAAGGCATGAGGGGGTGAGAGGGAGGAGAAACATAAAGGCATGAGGGGTGAGAGGGAGGAGAAACATAAAGGCATGATGGGGTGAGAGGGAGGAGAAACATAAAGGCATGATGGGGTGAGAGGAAGAAGAAACATAAAGGCATGATGGGGTGAGAGGGAGGAGAAACATAAAGGCATGATGGGGTGAGGAAGGAGAAACATAAAGGCATGATGGGGTGAGAGGGAGGAGAAACATAAAGGCATGATGGGGTGAGAGGAAGAAGAAACATAAAGGCATGATGGGGTGAGAGGAAGGAGAAACATAAAGGCATGAGGGGGTGAGAGGGAGGAGAAACATAAAGGCATGAGGGGGTGAGAGGAAGGAGAAACAAAGGCATGAGGGGTGAGAGGAAGGAGAAACATAAAGGCATGAGGGGGTGAGAGGAAGGAGAAACATAAAGGCATGAGGGGGTGAGAGGGAGGAGAAACAAAGGCATGAGGGGGTGAGAGGGAGGAGAAACATAAAGGCATGAGGGGGTGAGAGGAAGGAGAAACATAAAGGCATGAGGGGGTGAGAGGAAGGAGAAACATAAAGGCATGACGGGGTGAGAGGAAGGAGAAACATAAAGGCATGATGGGGTGAGAGGAAGGAGAAACAAAGGCATGAGGGGTGAGAGGAAGGAGAAACATAAAGGCATGAGGGGGTGAGAGGAAGGAGAAACATAAAGGCATGAGGGGGTGAGAGGGAGGAGAAACAAAGGCATGAGGGGGTGAGAGGGAGGAGAAACATAAAGGCATGAGGGGGTGAGAGGAAGGAGAAACATAAAGGCATGAGGGGGTGAGAGGAAGGAGAAACATAAAGGCATGAGGGGTGAGAGGAAGGAGAAACATAAAGGCATGAGGGGGTGAGAGGGAGGAGAAACAAAGGCATGAGGGGGTGAGAGGGAGGAGAAACATAAAGGCATGAGGGGGTGAGAGGGAGGAGAAACAAAGGCATGAGGGGGTGAGGAAGGAGAAACATAAAGGCATGAGGGGGTGAGAGGGAGGAGAAACATAAAGGCATGAGGGGGTGAGAGGAAGGAGAAACATAAAGGCATGATGGGGTGAGAGGGAGGAGAAACATAAAGGCATGAGGGGTGAGAGGGAGGAGAAACATAAAGGCATGAGGGGTGAGAGGGAGGAGAAACATAAAGGCATGAGGGGGTGAGAGGGAGGAGAAACATAAAGGCATGAGGGGGTGAGAGGGAGGAGAAACAAAGGCATGAGGGGGTGAGGAAGGAGAAACATAAAGGCATGAGGGGGTGAGAGGGAGGAGAAACATAAAGGCATGAGGGGGTGAGAGGAAGGAGAAACATAAAGGCATGATGGGGTGAGAGGGAGGAGAAACATAAAGGCATGAGGGGTGAGAGGGAGGAGAAACATAAAGGCATGAGGGGTGAGAGGGAGGAGAAACATAAAGGCATGAGGGGGTGAGAGGGAGGAGAAACATAAAGGCATGAGGGGGTGAGAGGGAGGAGAAACATAAAGGCATGAGGGGTGAGAGGGAGGAGAAACATAAAGGCATGAGGGGTGAGAGGAAGGAGAAACATAAAGGCATGAGGGGGTGAGAGGGAGGAGAAACATAAAGGCATGAGGGGTGAGAGGAAGGAGAAACATAAAGGCATGAGGGGTGAGAGGGAGGAGAAACATAAAGGCATGAGGGGGTGAGAGGAAGGAGAAACATAAAGGCATGACGGGGTGAGAGGAAGGAGAAACATAAAGGCATGATGGGGTGAGAGGGAGGAGAAACACGGAAAAACGCATAGACCTGGCATGAATACAACATCTTCTCAAGTTTCTCTCCTGTCATATAAGAATAAAGATTTTTCTTGGCAGGATAACTGGTGTCTGATCCGTGAATCAAATAATAATGGGGGAAAAGGCTTTATTCCAAGTCTACAATTGTATATTTGCGTGCCATTTATTGTGTCCTCAATGGACAGACGGAACGAATACAGATTGTACTCTTCATGCTATTGTTCTTTTTTTTAGGAAGTTGTGGCGGTCCACACCCTCTCGTGTGACACGTATGACTCTTGCATCCCATTCCATTACAATGTGTTCCAGCTCAACTGAAGTTCCAGTCAATGAAATTGGAAAGAAGGGGGAGTTTTCGCTTCACACTGAGACACCTTCATCCTAACAGCTCTTTCTCTGTCAAACTCTGATTCTCATGTGTGATTGTACAGTAATCAACAGCTGAATCATCCTAACACACCAAACATGACATGGAATTGCTGTTTACACACGGTTTGCGGTGACTTCCAGTTTCCTTAGGCACATTGAAAACGAGATTTATATTAGCACTTCAAACAAATTTAGCTGAAAACTAACAAGTGTTGTGTGGGGTTGGAGATTTGGTCTTCTTGAGGCCATCATTATCTGTGGATCAAAACACACTCAGGATTTGACACAATTTATGATTGCTCTCGCCCTATTAAGATCTGATTAACCTGCAGGTGGTTCCGGTAGATTTACATTTCTCTGATACATCACACAAACCCTGAAGCTGCACACCCAGGGGTCGAACTTACAGAGAGCAACCAAGATGACACATATAAGGTCAAATACAAAAGCATATAAAGGGCCTCCTCAGAGTGCCTTGTTAGCCCACCGAATGCCTTTAAAAAAATAAATTAAAAAAATCAGGCTACCAGATATTGTAACATCAACGTTTTAAAGTCTCCCTGAAAAAAAAAAAAAAAAAAAAACTTAAAATAGCTTGAATGCAATTCTACACCCTTTCCTCATTTAGTATACGCATATCAGGTCAACGGGTGGATCTCTGAGCTGCTGTGAGTGAGTGGAGGCGGGGCTCATTTGCATATTCATAGAACCGCGTATACTATTTGAGGAAAGGGTGTAGAGTTACATTTTAGCTATTTTAAGATATGAAGAAATCTATTTTTCAAGGAAAAAACGTTTAAACATCATTTTGGTGATCAAAGATGAGTTTTAAGGGATACAATTATTGGGGGGACTTTAAATCTTTAAGTAAAAAAAAAAACTAAAGAAGCAAACAGCCACTTCTACCATGTTCATTTTGGCGATCTAGTTAGTATTAAATCGAAGTCTGAAACAATATGATAATTTTATGAACAGGGTCAAATTTAAGTGGTTTGAAGTACCCAAATAAGAAGCAGCCTTACTCATGGCCCACAATGCAATGTCAGTAACACAAAACCTTGTTGGTTCCTGTGTGATGATGTGTGTTAAGCATGTCACAGTGTTAAGTCACGTGACATGCAAGAACCAACACTTTTGTCCATTGTTCAAAAATAACCTAAATGAAGTTCCCAATAAACTATCTGCTCTTTTATTTATTCCTATTAGACATTTAAGCGAAGCTTTTAAGAACTTATGGCGTTCCGCACACAAAAACTTTACAATTTATAAAATGCAATCCTTCTGTTGGGTGGTTTGAACTGCATGAACTGACGACTGCATCTTTTGAACATATCAAAAAGGTCTCACTGTGATGTAAACTCGTGTTTGAATACAACGTTACATAAGGGGAGATGAAACATCCTTATTTCCTCTCTTTATAAACACTACCCCATTTTATCTGCCTACAGACACTCTCAGCCCTGGACATTGGAATCATGTCTTAGAAAACTAAATACATGTTCTCTTGCCAAGCAGAGGTTTAAAGGGCTTCTTAGTACTTGTTCCAAAAAAAAAAGAAGAAGAAGAAAAAAAAAAAAAAAGAAATTACATGTGGTTGGAAATGACATCATTTATGTCTGTCACCATTATATGTCCCTTTTTTAATTAATGCTGAAGCCAGCACATTCACTCCTGGGAGGAATACATTGTTATAAAGTCTCACCTTGTCGTTCGGGTCTTTTATCAAATTATAGGTGAAAGTCGGGGTTCCTAAAGGTTTTTCTCTTACATGTGAGTGTATTGTAGAGCATAGAAATAATTTCAAACTGCAAAAACTGACAATTGTCAGTTTCCACTTTGCCAATTTTCTATTCACTGGCCTTAATTGTTTTAAAAAGTTATTGTTACAGATGTTGTCTGTTGAATGAATGTTACAAGGATAATCATTGAGGATCTTTAATTATTAGAGTGAAGAATGATGCAACCATCCGGGATGATCCATTGTGACAGTGACAGTGGAGATTTCAGAAATGAGGAACCTGTACACACTGTAGTCCCTCTCACCCCCATCATCTTGTAGTCATTTTCTCCAACACAATAAAGAGATCTTAGGCCAGTCCCATCCCAGGATCAAGGGTAACAGCAGCTACGTCTTGCGTTTAGAAGCCCCACCTTGTTCATGGCACATTTTGGAGATCTGATGTGTTGCTGAGCTAAAGCTGACCAACCATGCCTTTTCCTCTGGGTTTGTTGGCACGAGTTCATGGCTTTCAGCAGGGCACAGAATACTGACAGAATACTGACAACAACAAATATGAGGATGTGCTTTACCAACCAGGGATGCCCCAGAACCACAAGAGCAAAATGCAGCTCTATCATGAAAAGACCATATCTCCTCCTCATGCCTCCCAGAGAGTGTGTACTGGTGATCGGCAGCTTTTACTGGGCAGGAGTCGGAGAAGTGTCCAGACATGTGAGATGCTGTGGTTTCCCAAGCCTGGTGGAAGAATGAAATTCAGCTTGCTTGGCAGGTTGCCATCACAACTCAGTTTTACTAACCTGGGGTGCGTTTCCCAAAAGCATTGTTGGCCAACTATGATTGCAGGTTGGTGGTTGGAGTATATTGTTGAACTAACGTGGTTCAAATGACATAGGTGCGACTGGTTTCGGGAAACATTCGTGACTAGCTAGGTAGTTTCTACAACAATGTGTCATACTATCCCAGCTAACAAATTCTTATAATGTTTTGCTAACATTCCCATTAAGTTATGAAAACGTTATTTCTGAATGTCAAATGTAAACTTTGAAAACATCCAGTTTTTTTTATGTATTAAGAACGTTTTTTTTTTTCTTAGTTAATGTGAACAGTAAATGAACATTCCATGCTCTAATTTTGAAAATGTTATGAAAATGTTATTTCTGAAAGTTTTATGAATGTTCAAAACATATATTTTTTAGGGCTGTCAAATGATTAATCACGATTAATCACATCCAAAATAAAAGTTTTTTTTTTACATAATATATGTGGGTGCACTGTGTATAATTATTTTGTATATATATAAATACACACACATGCATGTATATTTAAGAAAAAAATATAATTTATATATAAAATATTTATATTTATATATAATACAAATTATATATAAATCTATATACATGAAAATATTTCTTAAATATATACAAGCATGTGTGTATTTATATATATAAAATAATTATACACAATGCACCCACATATATTATGTAAAAAAAAACTTTTATTTTGGATGTGATTAATCACGATTAATCATTTGACAGCCCTAATATTTTTTTAACGTGATAAGAATGTTTTTTTTTTCTAGGCTTTATGTGAACGTTGGAGGAACATATATTTTATATACAATTACATTCATTGTTTGTTCCTTATGCATGTTTATTTAGACTTCATGTTCTCTTCAAGTATCTTTAATGATCAAACAAGTAGTAACGTTTAAATGATTCATTACATTATTTTCCTACAATATGATTGGTTTCATCGAGTCCACATTACAATTTAGTGTAATCTAATATCAGAGGTTATTGTCTATTGTATTTCAGAAATGTACAAATCACAGTTAGCTAAAAATGTACTAAACAATTCAATAATTTGTGCAAAAAAATGCATTTAAACAATGTAATCATTTAAGGCAGAAACAATGAGCTTATTGAAGTAATGAATACTTGTTTGTTAACAAAGGATTATGACAGAAAATTGTAGCATAATTCAGTGGTTTCCAGTCATATATATATATATACTGACAGTATAGTTTTTAAAAGGTCATTTGAATTATGATGTTGATTATGAAGTTAATGCAAAACACATATCTACAAACCGCCAGCCAGCAGCAGGTCCACAGGCTCTCCTCGCAGCAATGCCCTAAAGTACACATACTGCAGCGCTCACAGACGGTTACCAGGATCGGACAACGGTTGTAACATGTTGTGGCATTCTTGTTACAGGAGCTGGTCTCGCTCATTAATGCTCTCGCCGGCTCCCCGCATGCAGCTGGGAGGACGATGGTGCCGAGAATAAGCATTGACAGATTGTATAGTTTTAAAGAGCATTTAATATGCAGAGTGCGCTCTCTTACATGAATTGCTTTTGACATGCTGTTGGAATGTTTTGCCATACTATCTTCTTCAGCCATCTAGTAATTTACATTCTCACATTTTTATTTAAACAAGGGTCACTTCACACACAAATCTCACTCATAATTTATTTATTTATTTATTTTTTATAAATGCAACTAATGGAAGCCAATAAAGTGGTTGTTTGTTTAGGACACACATTTCACGTGTAGCTATGTTCCATTTATATCAGTCACACTGAGAGATTTGTCCATGACCTTGCTTCCCTGTAGGAGGCTAAGCCTGCATGATATATTCAATCTAAAATGACGGTTCGGCTTCAACTTCCATTATCATTATATTCTTCAAATATATATTTTAAAAATCCCCAAAGGTGACGATATGTTTGTATTATTCATTACTCCTGATACTAAAAACTATTGGGAATGTTTAAGTGACTTATTAGTGCGAAAGCAATAATCCCTAAAGGATCCTGTCCCCTTCTCCCACCTCCACACTGGTGAACTTGTATTTCTGTGCATAAACATTGGTTGCCCATATGGTGAAAGTAGCAAATTCCATACAATGAACAATTTGGCTACTGTATTTGGTGACCACTTGATATCCAATGTAAATCCGTTTGAGAACCACTGATTCAGATGCCTGAAAAGCAGAGGTGAGTCTTTCTGTGGGTGGAAACTGTTTTCATGTTGACCCGTGGCCTTTAGATCAGAGTAAAATGCAGCAGCCGAGGGCATGAGATTCAAGGTCAGCCCACACATAATAAGTGAACAGCCGTATAAATCAACATGTGTTCTCTATATGTACATATAAACAGTGTTGAACTGTATGTGTGTATACATTTACATATTTTTCTTCTACTTCAGTGAAATGATTGAAATGGTTTACTGCTATGTGAGTGTGCGTGGTTGCTCGTAAATGTACATATTATCACATTTTTCTCCTAGCTCTTTCGCTTGCTATCGCTCATGAATACACATCAGTGCTTCACAGAGTCTACAGGTCAGCGTGTCAAAGCGTTAAATGTGTTTGTGAGTTTGAATTCCCTTCACCTCTGTTTGACATTGGCTCAGATGTTACTCTTTACTCTGGCTTCTGCGCACTACTTCCCTCTTTATATTGTGCTGTGAATTCCTCTGAAGGGCTTTGCTGTTTGCTTCACAGATTGGTCAGTCTATACCTCCAACTCAATGTCACAGAATCTCACTTTCATGAGTACTCTCGATGTTACTACTGGTTGTAATTCTTTTGTGTAGAATGAATGTTGTAGGCCCAGTTAATTTAAAGTTTAAAGTGATAGGTTACCTAAATATAATATTGAAAGCAATGTTTTGAAAGTCTCTTATTCTCACCAAGTCTGTATAAACGTATAAGTTATGAATATAGCCCTGGTTCTGGGACGAGATGCTGTGTCATAATGTCGTGACCGGTTTCTGATGCATATGTGAAAACATGCCAATTGATTGGCAGATGGCAGCCCTATGAGCCCGTGAGTATAAAAGGGAGCCTGCCTTAGACGTCGTCAGCTTATTGTCTGAAGGAGACGCGTAGGCATGCCTGAATCATGGCGGCGAGAAGCAGGGTCTCGTTCCCTCTCAGGGAACCAGGGTTATATTTATAACCAAGACGTTCCCTTTCGAGGGAATTCAACGCTGCGTCATAACGTTTACACAATGGGAACGTTAATACCCACTCGCCATGCTGAAGCGAGATAAGATATGTACAATCATAGTGATCTAGCACCAAACCTCAAGGACTGGAAAGTCCATCAGGCGCATCACCGTGACCTCTTGATGAAGGGCATTATTAACAGAAACGCATACCCAGGGGAGCCTAAACCCCACTTCAACATCCGGAAAATGCTTGGGGAGGCCCAAGATCTAACCCATAGCCTCATATGCTAATGTTTGCCTATTCCCATAGCTCTAGCGAGGAAGATGGATAGTGAGCCGCCACAGCACGATGCCACTTGTATACTCTGTGCTCGTACTCCTCACGGTGCTTAGAAAACGTGTTACATAGATCTACTATGTCCACACTGGAGAGACAACAGCTGATAAAGTGGGATGCAAGAAGTGGAGTAGCCCACCTTCTTTCAGCTATGTCTGGCAACCCTTATATGCAAGCATGCAAGGATCATACCCTTCCATCTCTGCAGGGGCGGAGTGGGACCAAAATATCTACCGGGAAATTTCGTAGACCACCGGCCCCCGTCGCCGGTAGGGCCGGATTAAGAGTTCAGAGGCCCCTGGGCACAATGTCTTGTAGGCAGGCCAAATGTATATAATATGGCATTTACAGTTTTAATGAAAAGGAACTTTGTTGTACTATGTTGGATTAAAGTTCATAAATGGTTGTTCTTTCACATAGGATTTTGTAAAACTATGTTGGGTGGACCTCTGTGCCTCTAGGGGGGTTCGGGGGCATGCTCCCCCGCAAGAAAATTTTGTTCATTTCAAGGTTAAATGCATCAATCTGGTGCTCTTTGAAAAATCAAAATTAAGAGCTTCAACCCATGAACTGCTCAATGAACAAAGAATAAGCATTGATTTGTAACTGGACATTAAAGCATCTTTTTAGAGAGTCTCAGTCTACATTACATTATCAATGGTGTTTTAGGATGCCAAACAATTATTATAATAATGTAATAATGATTTATATAATTATTCCTATGACGTAAAATTCATATAGCCTATAAATGTACTGTATAAACGAAAATGAATATTTCCAAAGTATATTTTAGCCTACATTGCACTATAGTAGCCTATAGAAAATTAAAATACTTTTGTCCTAATTTCTTCACTTGCAAGAAATAAACCCTTGAGCTTTTATAGGAGAAAACACCAGATCACCATGCTGATCGCGTGAGCAAAGAGCACACTTTTCTTTCAATCACGCAGCACAAACAGGATGCCTATAGCTACTTAAAGTCTTGTGCTGTTTTATAAAGGCACAAAGCCATATCATGGTTTCGATTTTAGTTCGTTGTCAAAATATCACGCTAGAGACCTTTATGATATAGGCGGTACAGTTTACATCTCATATGTGTTGGGAAAAGGGGGAAGAGAGAGTTCGGCAAAAGGCGGATTCGAACTCTGGTCGAACGCGTCAAAAGCTGCTTTCAAGCACTACACAGCACCATATCACCTACGCCACTGTAGCTATTTCATGATTGGCGTCTTTTTGCTAAAAAGACAGGCACTTAGTGCAAATACGCTCTGTTATCGAAAATGTAAAAAAAACGTTGTTTTTTTTCCCCTTGCTTGGGCCTCAAGTGCGCATGGCTATACCACTTAACATGGTATAACTATTATCAGACCGGCCCTCGAGGGCCTCGAAACACTACCGGCCCACCAGGGAAACTCCCGACTCTCCCGATTGCCACTCCGCCCCTGCATCTCTGTATTTATTAAGGAGAAGTGGCGTGTGAGGAAGTGGGACGCGAGAAGCGGAATTGCCCATCTTTCCTTACAGATGCCAGCCATTGCACAACTATAAACACGGAAAGAGTGTATAGATATTAAATCCCTCAAGAAAAGAATCAAGCGAGAGCAGACGTTCTCCACTACGCAACATGACATCATGACTTTGCGTAAACATCTATCATCTATACGTATTTTGAGCTATCCGCCTGTATGTCCACGCCGAAGCGAACCGTCATCTTTTGCGTGTATGTCTACGCATTAAATGTGCGAGTGATTCCGCGTGTATGTACACGCCGTTAAATGTCCGAGCGAAACGAAGCAAAATGTAGATCTACATCTGGGGAGCGATATTTTTTTTCCCTGGATGGTAGGGGAAGACTCATAAATGGTATTAACCCCAGTGACGGGTAGGTTAAGGGACGGGGTTGGGGTAGGTCATATATTTATACAGTAATGTAACGTTAACGGCGTTGATAAACACGCTGAAAAGCGATTATGCGTGTTGATAGCACGCCAAAAATGGAAATACGAATTGGCGTGTCATACATACGCCATTTCATGAGATCAGTCTGCCACTACGACTCATCGCAAGAGCGGACAGCACTCACTCTGCTCTCAAGCTTACATCGACAACCAATATCCTCACACGCACACACTTAGACGGATCCTGAAGTTAAAAAGCCTGATGACGTCTAAGGCAGGCTCCCTTTTACACTCACGGGCGCTGCATGTGATTGGCCATCTGCCAATCAATTGGCTTGTTTTCACACATGCTTCAGACACCGGTAACGCAAGGGGTGTTCCCAGAGCATCACAGCGTTGAGTTCCCTCGAAAGTGAACAGTAATAGGCTCTTTTCAACAGAGATAGGGAATACATGTATAATGCCATTATTATACCAAATCTAGAAAAGTTTGGACATTCTGTTAAATGCAATACAATCAAGAATCTGTGATTTGTTAATTCTCTTTAAACTTTATGTAACTGACAAAAGTACAAAGAAAGCATTTCACAAGTTTTTACTGAACAACTTAATTGTGTTTTGTAAATATAAACAAATTTTGATTTTGATGGCTGCTAAACACTCCAGACTCCACGTATAAAATAATTTTATTATTGTTAATGTTGAAAACAATGTATTTTTTCAGGATTCTTTGATGAATAGAAAGTTCAAACAACATGTATTTGAAAGAGTATCTTTTGAAACATTATAAATGTCTTCACTGTCACTTTTGATCAGTGGATTAATTGGGAGTGTATCACAGTCTCCACAAAAATATAGTTTTTAACATAATAAAAAAAAAAATCTGGAGCAGGAAATCAGCATATGGTTTCTAAAGGCACTGAAGACTGGAGCAATGATGCTGAAAATTCAGGGTTTTTTTTTAACAATATAATTTTTTTACACTAATTTTGATCAGATAAATGCAGCTTTGGTGAACATAAGATACTTCTTTTAAAACATTAATATTATATATAATATTATTACTTTTGACCGGTACTAAATATACCTGGCTGGACACCTTAACTAGCTTCCACGTAAAAGCCACTGGACACAATTGTTTTGAGCCAGTCACCTGAATCACCAAGATGGATGTGACTAATGAAACATTTAAATGCATTGATGCATTATTCATAATCATATTCATGATGAGTTCATTTAGTTGGGAGTAGGCTACAAATCAATTTACTTAGTAGCTTTTGTTTCATGATACAGTGTAACCTGCGGTGTCCTAGAACAATCTATAGAAGGATGTTTCAAACTGTACAGAGATCTATAAAAAAAAGGGGGAAATTCTGTCTTGTCACTTTTTTTTTTTTTTACAGAAAAACAGAGAGATGTGTTGTGCAGAGTAGAAATGCTCTATTCTAAAGTGAAGATCATGGGAACACACTAGTGATGACTAAATTGTTACCAAATCCATCGGAAGGAATTTCTATTCAAAATCTTACAAAAATCTCAAAAGCTTACAATGACTTCAGTCAATATTAGGTAGTTATCAAGCTTTTCACTTTAGAATACTAGAATAAATAATTAGTAGTTCCTTTAGAAGAATGTAGTAAAACTCGAGTCATTACTAGTGGGTTATCGTTACCTTTTATTATAAATGATGCATTATTCATGTCAATTATGAACCTGTATAGTTCTCTGGGAGAAATACAATCATACTAGTTAGCTAATAGTGAACTAGCACATTCAACTGAGCGCTATTACTTACTAATTTGTGAGCTCTGAGGGAAATCTGAGCTAAAAAACAAAAATCACCATAGAAATAACATAAAACAGACATGTTTTGCACACAACGGTGCGATACATTTACCTTCAAATGTCTGAGCCGTTAACCTCAATGTATTACTATGCATCTACAAATAACAGCTTAAATTCAGTCTGTTTCTCCAATCGTCTGTTTTATGTTATTTCTATGGTGATTTTTGTTATTTTGAGATCAGCAGTCCCCACTCACCCACTTTCACGGTACGGAAAAGAAAAACCAGAACGTCCTGCTAAATGTCCTTTTCTGATCCAAAAGAGAGTCATATGGGTTTGAAACCACATTAAAGTGAGTAAAGGATGACAGACTGATAATGGTTGGCTGAACTATTCCTTTAAAAACATTTTTGTCGATTTCTCTTTCATCTTTGATGCCCAGAGTATCCTGAAAACAGCAAGAGGAAGATCTGACGCGGGTCGGCCAGTCTGCGGGGTGATTATGAAGCAGAGAGAGGTCTTTTGTTATCTTGGAGGAGATATTCAGTTGTAAACAGCTTTGAAGTTATCAAGGCAGCACAGTCAGTTGGAGAGGAGTAATTGGATAATTAATTCACTCTTGGACAGGTCAAATGGATTCTCCTCGTCTTCATCACAGTTGCTTTGCAAGGTCTGTGGGAAACATGATTGATGTGTGGCAGAGGGTGATAATTAGAGAGCTTTCATCGGCCTTAACCCTCAATCCAGGGCAAATGAAGGTGAACGGTGATTTGAATAAGGGACTGTGACAACAGAGGAAAGGTAAAGTGCGGAGAACAAATCAATAAATACATGTATACACTGGCTTAAGTTCTGTTTTCAAAGTTATGCAAAGTAATAAACTCGCTTTGATTCATCGAACCCGTCATGGTAATCTGAGGCTTAAGGAAGGGTTTGTTATGCCCTCATAATGTCGTTCCAATCACATGTTTAATTATCATTCTAATGAGCTTCCAATAAGACACAGCACATTCAAACGACTGCTTGCTTGGCTCTCTGTAACTTATTGACATTTTAACATGGCGTATTCACAAACAAATAATTGAAGAGTAAGAATCATGTTGTTTTTGAAGAGAAGTTTGATCTACAGAGGCAAACAGCCGCAGACTAGAAGGGATGCTGAGCGTTTGAGGTTTATAATGAGAATATCAAGAAAACACAATTCCCTGAATCATCCGTTCAAAGTAAACTCAATCAAAATGCCAAATGCTTTTCTTTTTAGAAAAAATTGCTTGTAGGTTTGCTTCTTTGCTAGGAGGGTTGGTATTTACAAGACTGAAATACACTAAATAAACTAATGTGGGTATTTGAGGGAGGTGTGTGGCACTAGAGCAGAGCCTAATTGCCTTTGCTTGGCTTCTCCAGTAATGCGAAACAGCAGAATGAGGCTGGAAATGCCACAAGTTCTTTGGCTGGAAGGAGTCAGGTGAGCCCAGGTAAAATAGCTGTACAAACTGCTGACGGCTGGAGGTTTAAATCTCCATTAGGGAGCATAATGCCTCCTTTCAGGGTTGATTTGATTTGACATGCTTAATGACTTGCTCATTCCTGCTTCAGTCCCCTGCCCACATCCTGAGGTGAGCGGTGACATTACCCCCTGCCATTTTAAATTTTAATATAATATAAATCAGTAATAATGCCTTTCTGCTGTCAAAAGCACAAAGCAGAACAACTGTATGGAGAAGGTCTTGAATCTGGAAGGTTTTTTTTTCTTTCACATTATATACTAGCAGAAATATTGATTACCTTTGTTCACACGAGTAGTCTTTTACATTTTATATTTATTTCCACTATGCATTTCTCTTTAAGCTGCGACATGGATTTTTAAATTATTTTGAATATGATTTTTTTTTATTTGCAAGTTATAACAGGGAAAATAACAGCAGATACTGTTTGAAAAAAGAAAACAGAACACAAAAACACGATATGAAGTTAATTTCAATTACCTTTTCCAAACTTCTAACTTCTAACTAAATGTCAATGTCCCTTTCACATTAAAATGCATTAAGAAAAATTTAATAAAATGCACAAGTGACTGTACAAAAATATAGTTTATATACTGGAAATTAATTTCATTTGATAAAAGTAAATAAAGTAATTAGCATTATGTAGTCTATTAGTTTGCATTAACAGAAATCCAACTTATAAATGTCATAAATATCAGTAAAAAATACATACTATACACATTTATTTTAGAATTTACGCATAAAGTAAGATTTCAGGAAAAAGGTATTGCTCATTTGTGTGCTTTTGTACTTTAGGGCATTAATTATACATTGCACTTATGCACTGGGTCAAAACTAATCCTTTAAAGCAGCTGTATTTTGTCAACCCCCATTTTGTCTTTTCTGTCAGGTGAAATCATCAACACAGTTCTGCCATCAGCTCTAGAAGGGGAAGGGGAATAATAATGAGAAGTCAAGAGAAACTGCTTGCTGGTTTCTGTCAAAACCAGCAGCAACCCGAACAGAAGACTGGGTTGCACTGACAGCACAGGCTGCAGAAGGCTTTGCTTTCTCTTGATATGCGCATAGACTGTATGAGAAGTTGTTTTGCCAATCCATAGTGGCCAGCAAGTTTTCTACATTATGTTTTGTGAGGAGGGGGATTTATATACATATTTCCAAGACAATGATCCGATCTGGCTTCATGAGATATTCTCATAAGGAAGCAGAGGGACAAGCTCAACAAGGGGGGGGATTAGTGTCTGAGGCAAAAACATACCAAGGCTGTCATGTGACATCACTCAGTGTGTCGGTATGACTGTAAAGATGCGCTTGCGATAGATCAGCCACAGATGCAGCTCTGTGGCAACGTTAGCAGTCATAAATCTGCTGATGGCAAGGGCTGTCTGTGGCCCTGTGGAGTCCTGCAACTGCCTCAGGTGTCAATCCTCACCCTGATCCAGGTCCTTGAGAAGGTCGGACTGGTATGTCTGCAACACCACCATGGTGTAATTAATATGAGCCTGGAAAAGGCCTAATTTTAGAGTCTAGTTCCAAGATGCCCGCCGTTCCAAAGTCTCGTCCCAAGATGGCCGCTGCTCCAGAGTCTCGCCCCGTCATGGCCGCCACTCCAGAGTCTTGTCCCATCATGACTGCCACGCCAGAGCCCATTGCCAAGATGGCTGCCGCCACACCATAATCTCCAGTCTCTGTCCTCATGCAGAGTCCAGAGGTGACTCCAGTCTCCGTCCTCGTCCAGAGGTGACTCCAGTCTCCATCCTCGTCGGTGACTCCAGTCTCCGTCCTCGTCCAGAGTCCAGAGGTGACTCCAGTCTCCGTCCTCGTCCAGAGTCCAGAGTGACTCCAGTCTCCATCCTCGTCGGTGACTCCAGTCTCCGTCCTCGTCCAGAGTCCAGAGGTGACTCCAGTCTCCGTCCTCGTCCAGAGTCCAGAGGTGACTCCAGTCTCAATCCTCGTCCAAAGTCCAGAGGTGACTCCAGTCTCCGTCCCAGTCTAGTGTCCAGAGATGACTCCAGTCCACGTCCAGTGTCCAGAGATGACTCCAGTCCCTGTCCAGTGTCCAGAGATGACTCCAGTCCCCGTCCAGTGTCCAGAGATGACTCCAGTCCCTGTCCAGTGTCCAGAGATGACTCCAGTCCCCGTCCAGTGTCCAGAGACGACTCCAGTCCCCGTTCAGTGTCCAGAGGTGACTCCAGTCTCCATCCTTGTCCAAAGTCCAGAGGTGACTCCAGTCTCCGTCCCAGTCTAGTGTCGAGAGACGACTCCAGTCCCCGTCCAGTGTCCAGAGATGACTCCAGTCCCTGTCCAGTGTCCAGAGACGACTCTAGTCCCCGTCCAGTGTCCAGAGATGACTCCAGTCCCTGTCCAGTGTCCAGAGATGACTCCAGTCCCCGTCCAGTGTCCAGAGATGACTCCAGTCCCCGTCCAGTGTCCAGAGATGACTCCAGTCCCTGTCCAGTGTCCAGAGATGACTCCAGTCCCCGTCCAGTGTCCAGAGATGACTCCAGTCCCTGTCCAGTGTCCAGAGATGACTCCAGTCCCCGTCCAGTGTCCAGAGACGACTCCAGTCCCCGTTCAGTGTCCAGAGGTGACTCCAGTCTCCATCCTTGTCCAAAGTCCAGAGGTGACTCCAGTCTCCGTCCCAGTCTAGTGTCGAGAGATGACTCCAGTCTCCATTCTCGTCGGTGACTCCAGTCTCCGTCCTCGTCCAGAGTCCAGAGGTGACTCCAGTCTCCGTCCTCGTCCAGAGTCCAGAGGTGACTCCAGTCTCAATCCTCGTCCAAAGTCCAGAGGTGACTCCAGTCTCCGTCCCAGTCTAGTGTCCAGAGATGACTCCAGTCCACGTCCAGTGTCCAGAGATGACTCCAGTCCCTGTCCAGTGTCCAGAGATGACTCCAGTCCCCGTCCTCGTCCAGAGTCCAGAGGTGACTCCAGTCTCCGTCCTCGTCCAGAGTCCAGAGGTGACTCCAGTCTCAATCCTCGTCCAAAGTCCAGAGGTGACTCCAGTCTCCGTCCCAGTCTAGTGTCCAGAGATGACTCCAGTCCACGTCCAGTGTCCAGAGATGACTCCAGTCCCTGTCCAGTGTCCAGAGATGACTCCAGTCCCTGTCCAGTGTCCAGAGATGACTCCAGTCCCCGTCCAGTGTCCAGAGACGACTCCAGTCCCCGTTCAGTGTCCAGAGGTGACTCCAGTCTCCATCCTTGTCCAAAGTCCAGAGGTGACTCCAGTCTCCGTCCCAGTCTAGTGTCGAGAGACGACTCCAGTCCCCGTCCAGTGTCCAGAGATGACTCGTCCCAGTCCAGTGTCCAGAGACGACTCCAGTCCACGTCCAGTGTCCAGAGATGACTCCAGTCCCTGTCCAGTGTCCAGAGATGACTCCAGTCCCCGTCCAGTGTCCAGAGATGACTCCAGTCCCTGTCCAGTGTCCAGAGATGACTCCAGTCCCCGTCCAGTGTCCAGAGACGACTCCAGTCCCCGTTCAGTGTCCAGAGGTGACTCCAGTCTCCATCCTTGTCCAAAGTCCAGAGGTGACTCCAGTCTCCGTCCCAGTCTAGTGTCGAGAGACGACTCCAGTCCCCGTCCAGTGTCCAGAGATGACTCCAGTCCCAGTCCAGTGTCCAGAGACGACTCTAGTCCCCGTCCAGTGTCCAGAGATGACTCCAGTCCCTGTCCAGTGTCCAGAGATGACTCCAGTCCCCGTCCAGTGTCCAGAGATGACTCCAGTCCCTGTCCAGTGTCCAGAGATGACTCCAGTCCCCGTCCAGTGTCCAGATACGACTCCAGTCCCCGTTCAGTGTCCAGAGGTGACTCCAGTCTCCATCCTTGTCCAAAGTCCAGAGGTGACTCCAGTCTCCGTCCCAGTCCAGTGTCCAGAGATGACTCCCGTCCCCGTCCAGTGTTCAGAGATGACTCCAGTCCCAGTCCAGTGTCCAGAGACGACTCTAGTCCCCGTCCAGTGTCCAGAGATGACTCCAGTCCCTGTCCAGTGTCCAGAGATGACTCCAGTCCCCGTCCAGTGTCCAGAGATGACTCCAGTCCCCGTCCAGTGTCCAGAGATGACTCCAGTCCCCGTCCAGTGTCCAGAAACTATATGCCCGAGCTGCCGGCTCCGCCCTGGTCCCCCGAGCTGCCGGCTCCGCCCTGGTCCCCCGAGCTGCCGGCTCTGCCCTGGTCCCTCAAGCTGCCGGCTCTGCCCAGGTACTGCCCTGGTCCCCCGAGCTGCAGGCTCCGCCCTGGTCCCTCAAGCTGCCGGCTCCGCCCTGGTCCCCCGAGCTGCCGGCTCCGCCCCGGTACTGCCCTGGTCCCTGAGCTGCCGGCTCTGCCCTGGTACTGCCCTGGTCCCCCGAGCTGCAGGCTCCGCCCTGGTCCCTCAAGCTGCCGGCTCCGCCCTGGTACTGCCCTGATCCCCCGAGCTGCCGGCTCCGCCCTGGTACTGCCCTGGTCCCTGAGCTGCCGGCTCTGCCCTGGTACTGCCCTGGTCCCCGAGCTGCCGGCTCTGCCTTGGTCCCCTGAGCTGCCGGCTCCGCCCTGGTCCCCTGAGCTGCCGGCTCCACCCTGGTCTCTCGAACTGCCGGCTCCGCCCTGGGCTCACAAGCTGCCGGCTCCGCCCTGGGCTCTCAAGCTGCCGGCTCCGCCCTGGTCTCTCGAACTGCCGGCTCCGCCCTGGGCTCTCAAGCTGCCGGCTCCGCCCTGGGCTCTCAAGCTGCCGGCTCCGCCCTGGTCTCTCGAACTGCCGGATCCGCCCTGGGCTCTCAGGCTGCCGGCTCCGCCCTGGTCTCTCGAACTGCCGGCCCTGCCCTGGTCTTTCGAACTGCCGGCTCCGCCCTGGGCTCTCAAGCTGCCGGCTCCGCCCTGGGCTCTCAAGCTGCTGGCTCCGCCCTGGTCCCTCAAGCTGCTGGTTCCGCCCATGCTGCCTGAACTGCCAAATCTACCATGGTCACCTGCATGTCGGGTACCACCCTGAAGGCTTCCTATGCTTACCTGCCCATGACCTCCTGAACTCCAGAACTCCAGGGTGCGTTTGCGTATATAAAGATAAAGTCCCTGGAAAAAAGGGGTCACAGACCCCCATCTATTCTAATTTAATTTAATTTTAATTTGACATTCTGATCTTAATAGTTAATGACCAATTGAACTGTGGTTGTTGGTCAGGAAGATCTAAATGAACAAAATAATCTCATTTCAATTCTCCACCAGATTTACTATGCTGCACGCAAGTTCACGCTAACTCAAAAACTTGAGTACACAAGCTGAGACCTGATGCGAGATATTGATAAATGCCAAGTTTTGCATGGAAACGACCGTACACCTATTTTTCTGTTTTACGTCTGTTTCATAAATGAGGCCCATTGTGTTTTTTTTCTCAGTTTTTAATTGCATGAACGATGCACACTTTCTAAATGTATGGTTGCTTGCTTCCATCTTATATAATCGTTGGGACAGACAATGATAAATAAGATTAACAACACACAGATAGCATCCTGAAGACAAAGAAGCTGTTCTATCACGTCTATCACAGGCGTGCCTTTATATTCATGCCAGGGTCACATGACTGCCTCTGTCAATGAATAGGCGTGTTTTTACACATGCTTCAGACACCAGCGCACAATGAAGGCGTTCCCATAGCGTCAGCAACTGACGCAGCACTGAGTTCCCTCAAATGGGAACTAATATTGCTCAAGAAACATTTCATATTGGGAACTAATATTGCTCAAGAAACATTTCATATTAATATGAATGTTGAAAACAGTTGTGCTGCGGAAACCGTGATGCATTTTTTTCAGGATTCTTTGATGAATACAAAAAGTATAACAGTATTTATTTGAATAGTAAAGACATCTATAATGTTACAAAGGATTTCTGTCAAGTTTGATCAATTTAATGCATTGCTAAATAAAAGTATTTATTTATTTAAAAAGAAAGAAAAAGAAAAGAAAAGTCGTAGCAAACCCTTTCACATTTGAACGGTAGCATAGGTTGCAAATGTTGGTTTGTAGTTATTGTTAACTTAAAAATAAATAATTTATAATAAACTATATTATTATTGTTGTTGTTGTTAGTAGTAGTAGTATTTGTGGTAACAGGATTAAGCTTGAGGAATATATTCAGCTCTAAAATTTATAAGAATTAATAGTTAAGAAATAGTTAAAATTATGTCACCTGTTGTTGTGCCATGCCTTTGCTCTACCATACAAGGCTTGATAGAGACAACGCTTAATAGAGAACGTTTAGAGAGAGGTTTTAGTGATTTATCTTAACAGTAAGCTAAAATGTATGAAATCAAAGCCAAGACTCAGCTGTGACGTGACAGTGCTGCCCACCAAGCCACCATGTGTCCAACAGTAAAGCAGAAAACCAAAAATCACCCTTATCCACATTCCAGGTTGCTCTGGGTGCTTTTAATGCCCTGTTTTAATACAGACCAGAAGCTTTTTGATTTTCTACTCACATTTGTAGCACTTGGCTAACAAAATGGTGGCAGACTAAGCATATGAATGAGCACAGACTGTTGTTTTTGATATCTTACATCTGAGAACGGAGAATAGACCTGCTGCTGTTGACAATCAAACACAAGATTGAGTAAAGCAGCAAACACGAGGAGTGCAGAGAGGGGCGGGTGGCACACTGCTCCTCGTCCTTGAAAGGGGAAGGAAAGAAATGGGCAGTGAATCTGAAAACGCAATATTCCCAAGGAAAATAGTCAAGGACTTGCATGTGTTCAGTAGCAGAATACAGATTGAAATAGGCTGATAATAGTGAAGGAGAGGTTAGAGGAAAGGAAGGATACAGGACGTTTGCAGGGAGGAGGTGTCAAACAAATAGGTCTCGACAAAAGCGCGGAGAGATTAATACCTAATGGACTGTGAAGCCAATATATGATGTTGAGTGTACAGTAGAGGCCATCGCTACCTCAAGGTCAGATTTTGGCTTTTGAATGCTCCGACATTTATGTGATGATGCTTTGAGATGCCGCCACAGTGTAAGTGCTCCTGCGAGCTTTGGAAGTCGTGATTATAACATGCCATGTGTTGAAATTGGAATAAAGTGAACTTGCAATTTCCAAAATCTTTCTCCCTTTGGGGAAGTGAAGTGAAATAACAAAGAAAGGAAGCTTTTTAGTGCTAGTAGAACAAAATAAAGAGCAAAGAGTGGCCTCATTCATGAAACACAAGCAGGACGAACGTAAATTGATGCGCTCGGTTCAATAGAAATGGATTTATGAATAATTTACACAGAAATCAGTGCTTTATCAGTGCTTGTGTTTTACAAATAAGGCCCAAGGTGTATAATTAATTCCTACCCAGAAGGTCAAGGTTTGGCTGGTTAGTACAGATAGTCAACATCTGCTGGTAGATGCAGATATTACATTCTGTATAATGCATGGTTTCCCATTGACATCTATTCAAAATTAGCTGCATATTGTGACCACATTTTTTATTATTATTTTTTTAATCAACGAGCTCTTTAATACCAAGAGAGGAAACACTTCAGTGTATCTCAATGGCAGTTCTCATGCTGAATTCTGCCTTGTGGGACCATAAACGTTTTTGAGCTACCTGAGCTGTAAATGCCATGTGACGAACCACTCTGGAGTCAATGCTGATTGGCTGATGGCCACAAAACACACATATTCCCAAACCCATCACTACTATCCAGAGTTGATTCCCTCCATACATAATTATGTCACTAAAAAATAAAAACTATAATAAAATAAAATATTTGCAATATGTACTGTAGTCCTCAACGCACTGAGCAAGCATAAATGAATTATTTGCAACTAGGTAAATCTCACAAAACTCTCTGACAGTTTAATTTTTACAGGAATTTGTCAAATACTGTATTTTATTGTAGATCTTAATTAATTAATTAAGACTTATTTTCATGTGGTTCTTTGCATAATATTATGCTATGACCTCAGAGCATTTTTAATGCATGATTTATAATGTAATGCATTTTGACATGTGCATGACATGTCTGGCTTTGGTAAACTTGGTAGCTCAACTGGTACAGCATTTTAGGCACATTTCACTTTTGAAAGTGTCGCTAAATGTCCAAAAGCAATGTCATATCATTTGTCATAAATGTTGCAACAGGCACATTTCCCACAAGAGCCACATCGCTGAATTCTGTTGAAATATACCCATGACTTCAGAGTTAACATTTTTAATGAATTAAACCCAGTTTTAATCTGTGGTTGAAGTGTTTTAATATGCATTAAAATTGCACTCAATAATGGATTCTGACATTTGTTGCATCTTTTATGGTCATTAAACTACATATATTGGCAAGGATTTACATAAACTTGTCTCTGATTAAAAACATACGATTCTGGATATAATTTATGTTAATTTTCTGAATCATTTTTTGTGTATCCATAAATTAAACATATGATTAGCAATGAAACTGTTGACTAGAAGCAAGCCATTCTTTAAAGTAAAAAGTTACAGAGCTTTTTGCATTTTTTACTATACTTATTTAATACAAACTAGAGTATTTAGAGTAATTTTACCCTAGATTGTGTTTTATCATCTTCCATTTGAACTGTCCTTGCAGATGACCAGTGAACAGCAGTGCAACTTCATGATCGTTTAATAAATTATTGAACACACACACACACACACACACCTCAATCCCCATTATCTTTATGAGCGTATAAATTGAAGGTCATGCTCTAGCAGAATTTTCTCATTGCTCCTATCTCTATCTGCTCTGTTTTCACAGCGATATTATTTTTTTCTTCATATTTCTATATATACAGAAAAACCCACGCTCAGTGGCCGTGGGTGGTCGTCTATCTCTGGAAGTAAACAAACTCAGGGTGTCGTGCACTTGCTGGGTTGTGTAAGGGTTCTCATGAGAGAGGTGCATTTATGTGCAAATGCAATGCTTGTGCTATTGCAAAGTCCCACTGTGATATTATTCATGGAGAACCAAATCTACAGAGGTTTCTAACGGCTGTTGCCTCTCTCTGCCTCCTGGGATATTCATGGACCTTTCAGCTGCAGAGAACCGACAAACAAAAGCTTTGTTGTAGTAACTCCCACCGACATCAGAGCACGTACAGCTTCACATGTCCACATCAACACCTTTATATACACACTTCAAGCCGTGACCATTGATAGATGCCCTGATGGAGCAATTAATAGGGATAGTTTAACCTTTAGCACTGTCTTCCCAGGGAAATCACTGTGACCTCATAACCCAGGTCATCAATATGCCGTCAATACGTCTCGCCATTTCAAGCTTTCTGCTTTCCCCATTTAGTTGGGTTTTATTAGGGAGATGTCTTCGTAAGCCCTAGCACTGCCCTTGTAAGACGATCGATTCTGCACACACGTTTTTCTTCAGAGGATCTGAATGTGTTCGTTTAATTAAGTTGTCGTGTAGCTCAGCAAACTGCGGAGAATGATTGAATTTGCAGTGACATTTTACACTCTTTTGACCTCCTCTGACCAGAGGCATTTCCTCAGGACATATAGCAGGCAATGGTATATCAAATAAGATACATTCAATAACACATCGATTGCATATAAAAAGGGTTACATTTGTTTACACCAACACTGATAGTATGTGCTCAGTGTAAGGTAGCATGCAAATATCACCAGCTAAGTGTACCAACAAGTTTACAGTCAATCAGTTTGTCATAACCAGGCCCAGATTGAATATGCAAGCCGACTTAAGGATGGAATATACTATACAATTTTTGGCCCATATACAGTCTGGATGAGTCGACATAAAATCAGAAATATTTTGCATACAATCGCATACTGTATTTAGCTTTAGACAATGAATCTGTCCAATCAGAGGATATCAAACATTTGATATTTTAAGACGATTCTATAACACATTTTGTTTTCATTTTGTCATGCAACTCTTAGAAACAACACCCGTTTCTTGTAGAGTTTGTTGTCGTCAAGTTTTTTCTACTCAAGTCAGTGTTGATTCAATTTAGTTCAAGAACAGTGTTGAAGTTGCAAATGGTCAATTATGAAACCATTTTGATTCAGCTTTAAAGCAGCTTTACAGAAGACAATGGGCAATGTCATCATCCAGCTCAATCCAGTTCAAGTTTTGTTCTTATCCGATGGTGTCAGTTAAGTCAAATCGATAATATTACTCAATATCTCTTTCCCCTCCGCTGACTAGATTTTCCGTCATTATGACACTAACCTGCGTCCCAATGTCCATACTATCCATCCTAAATAGTATGTGAGATTGAAAAAAGTGTTTCCCAAAGCATAGTATGTTAAAAAGAGTATTCCAGAAGTCCCTGGATGGTTTACTATTTGCAGTAGATTTTCAAAGTGCAGACCAGTGCTTATTATCACAGCTAATACATTGCGCTTTGGAGGAGGATTCATTTCGGAACTACAAACACAAATAAAAAGTGTTAAAAACTACAAACTTGGCGGATGTGCATGTCCAACTGTTAAGTAGAGAGGTTTGGATAAAGGGGATTGAGTGACTTATTACGATTTATTATGATTAATACTCAAAATTTAACCTGATATAAAATATGTATTTAATATCCGTGTCACATTTAATCTGCAACAACAATGAGAACTTTCATAAAGATCTGTTTTGTCCATTAACTTTTAAATGCATCATTATGCAAAAATATGAGTCTTCACATGAAAAACCCACGACTGGCAGATCAACATGCTAGAAAATAAATTAATTACAATGTGGAGGATGATTGACAAGGGGTTTTTGAAGAGTGCTCATGTGCGTGGCTAAGTGCTCCAGTAAGATACGTAAGAATGAGCCTATGATTGAATTTGATAATAAAGCAATTTAACTGAGAAAAATGAGAAATAGTCCTCATATGCCATGTCAGTAATTTATAGCAAAACATCTAGCATTAATTCGATCTCAAACAGATTCATTAAAAGTAGTTATTACTCCAACTCCTGCATGACATCATTAACTAACGTGGTTGAATGATGAATTTGCGACTATACGTTTTTTTTTTTAATGCTTGTGCTGGCTGTCAACTTTTTTTAAGAAAATGCTGGCGGGGAAATAATTAAGTTTCTTTTAAACCCTAACTAGCAAGCCAAAGGCAGGAGTGGCAAGGAACCCAAACTCAATCAGGTGACAGAAATGGAGGAATAAACCTTGGGAGAAACCAGGCTCAGTTCCTTCTGGCCAAATGAATGAACATGGTGTGATTTATGATCCCAGGTTGCATCACAAGTCAGATTTGTGGAATGATATCATTCAAAAAATGTGCATTCAGCTCCTTCAGCACATCTTTTTTCTCAGGCATACTCATAACTGTGGATATGTAGCCTTAGTGAGTTAAAATTTTATACTATGAAATTTGTACGATGTTTGTTTTTATTGTGTTTTTATTTGTGTTTTTGTGAAGCACCTTGGCCAGCAGAAATGCTGTTTTAAGGTGCTATATAAATAAAAGTGACCTTGACCTTGACCTTCTGATTGAAGGAAACGTCACACCAATAAGTGGAAATGGAAGAGTTGTAGTCCGTCCAGCAGGTTGAAACATAAAACTGCCGTTTAGCCAATAGTAGACGACTGTGATCGAGTCTGGCAGTGTTGGTTCCTTATTCCTTTAGTGTGTGATGCCCAGTTTTCCCTCTGATACCATTTACAAAGTCGACAAGTGTATGGGAATTCTACTGAATGGAAATGGACTGGATACCAATGCAAACGTATTCATACCGAAAATGTTTGGTTCTGTACACATGTGCACCCAACGAATATACAGTAGTGTTGTTTTATCCACTGCACGTGCAGAACTGTGTGTGTGGAACGGCATTTCAAACTAGGATTGGACAATATCGTGTATTGATATTGTCGTGAACACATCTGAAACATATGGAAGGACACAGAGTGAGCTTCTGCTGGACAAGTGCACGATCCGAGATGTCTGAAACATGAGACGTGCTTTATATGAAGCGCTTCAAACTGAATCACAAACCTTTATGGTTATTGCCCTGCTGTCAGATATGCATGTGGTTTAATGCGTTTAAGATATGACATCTTATGGTTGTATACTTGCCAGTAAATGTTGCAAATTCACGCAGGTATTTCCATTTCGCATAAAGCATCATCCTCACAGCAACTATAGATCTAAAACATTTTGCTAACATGTTTTGCATCCAAAAGCACTTCAAATCTCTTCCCCCAATTACAACAGTGTGTAGCTGCCGTTTGAAGCAATACTGTCTGGCTTCTTTTTATTATTTAAAGACTGGCATAGTTTGTTCAGTAAACCACTGTTTAATAATAATAATAATATAATAACAGTTTTTTTCCCCCGGCTTTATCAAAAACATATCAAATCATTTTTGTGTACCGTTACAGCCCTTGAATTCATCCTTCTGAACATATCTTCTCAACAAGGAACAACTTAATTTGAAACGATTATTGAAATATGCATAATTAGATTTATGCCTGCAGTTTAGACTAGGGATGAATTAAATTGGATAGTCAATTTACAAAACTATGCAAGTAATCAACAACGCATGCGGACAAATTAAAGAGAAAAAAACTCCCTCTGCATTCAGTTACGACAGCCACCTGTTGGGGACCAATGAAGTTGTTTTTTCTTCCAATAGCCGTGGATCCCCAGCTTGCACGATGCCTTTAGCTGGGTAATTTATGGCTTATGCGGGGCAAACGGGAGCGCAGAGCTGCTGATCATTATTCATCTCAGCACAAGTTCTCAAATGCGTCCCGACAGACTGCAGATACAGACACAGGCCAGTTGCTTTTGCTGAGCTTTCAACTTAACAGTAGCAAAGCACAGAGATTAATCCTGTGAAAACAAAGATTTTTGGAAATTAAATGACAAGATGCAATTTTCCACCCCGCTGGCCCGCTGCACGGGTGCTGGAGTCAGACAGCTCAGCTGATGGGCTGCGTGTGTGCAAATGTGCATGTGGGATTTCACAAGAGAGGGTGAAATATGTGTTTATAACAACATACCACACAGCTTTAATCTTTAATGCAAGCCCTGACTGTAATTTAGTTTTGTATATGCGTATACTGTACTTTGTTGTTTGGAGATGTGAGTGACGGTTGAGGTTTTCATCTAATGTTCACTTAGACTTAGAGCATGATGGACTTCTCTGAACTTATTCATGACACAGGCCTCAGGCAGTGGCTCAATATACCTTTAGAAACCTTTTTAAAAAGTACCGTCCCAGCATTTTATAAATACCACATCTTATGATAAATTTATGGATATTACAAACCATGCATGCACTTAAGCCTTCGTACAAAATTGAAGAAAAAAAAAAATCAGGGTTATTTTTGGACATCTAGTCACTCTGAATATGCTGAATATTGGTGTTATACAAAGTGTGAGATTGCTGACTGCTGGTGTTTTAAAGTTGCACTAATGTAATGGTAACCCATTTGTGTTGAGTTAACATCGGAAAAATATCTACTTGCGTCTGAGCTCATCAAATTTGTGTAATTTCTATTTATAATAGTATTTGGAGTCTCGGGTTCGGGTGGTTCGGGTCTCACACTATGCACTGAATCAATAAAATGACTAATAGTTGTGTTTTTAATATGTGTGTCTGCACTTGTATGAACTTAATTGTCTAACTGGATGGATAAATAATTAATTAATGAAGAAATTAATAAAATTGAACAACTATTTCTCTTTCTCTTCAATTCCATTTCAATATGCACTCAAAACATTGCATACATCACATGAGAATATTCTTTGCCCTTTACAAATCATCCATTGAACACAAAGTATATCGTTCACCAATAATCTTTATATGTCTGAAGTCCGAGTGCAATATGAATATGTTTGTCTCAGTTCAGTCTGTGTGGGTGTATGAATGCCTACTGTCACTGCAGGAATGAACGATGAACGACGAAGCAGCTTTTTCCTGGTTAAAGGGTAATGAAACCCTAAATTTAAACTACATTTTCAGAGATTTTGTGTTTCAGAGGTATGTGTGCTGAACATCATTGTAGGCAAAGTTAGCATCTGTTCAATACAATTGTAGGGGAAAACTTGTTAATTGTGAGTTTTTCTACATCGTGTCCACATCACAGGTTGTCAAGTGGCAGTGCAATATAATACTTTGATGACACGCCGGTGTCTCATAATTATTTATGACTCTTATTATATGAGAAGACACTGTAATTATTCATGACACCAATGGTGCTTTCCAATGACAAACGTGTCAAACTGTGAGATCGCATAGTAGTTGTTGAGGCGTTCATGGGTCGCAAGTGTTTGTTTCTGTGGTGTAAAATACACATACATTTCCTCACGTTTTACCCCTAATTTTTGTGAGAGGTCGGCATGACAGTGTCTCGGAGGGTTTAAATGTGCTGTATTTAAGATTTTAACTGTACTAAAGCATAAAAATACCATAATATGTTTGCAGATAGTTAGGAAACATGCGTTCATATACTCGTTTCTCTGTAAACACTTCTACAGCCAGTTATTTATATACAGTTATTCTACTTTGAAATGTGTCGTAATGTCGGTTTTTGTTTTGGCCTGTGCGATACGGCACGTATCCAATTTACCCAAATAGTATTTCGCCTCCACAGGATGCCAGTTGGTGGAAAACACAGCATATTGCAGCCATGGAAGCCAGCGAACAAACTGGGTCAGAGATCGCAGATTAAAAAGCCTCCGCTCCCATCTAAAAATATCTATGAATGGGAGCATATTAAAATGCAAATGCAACTCATCATAAATCAATAAATCAACTCATCAACTTAGTGTGTAAGTCTCCTCGCATTCAATTTTCAGTTGCTCTCGTTCTTGATGCGTGTCTTCAATCTGGCAACCCACGTGAGCGTCGAGTCAGATATATACAACTCTCTCGCAGATATTGTGAATTTGGACTGCAGTTCCCATTTCAACCGCTAGCTGTCAATCTCACATACTGCACCTTTAAGTTGCTTGTTTAACCTCTTAACCGTCTCCAGAGCGTCGGCGCACTGAAGCGTTTTTTTTTATATTTAGTTCAAATATACTATCAGATTTAATGTTATACCTTGACAAACTATACATCATTAAAAAGATATAAGACTCAAGATTCAGTATTTGACCACTATTGTATTCTGAGAAACTTATAGTGACAGTTATGTCTTAATTTGTGTCAGGAGTTATGAAATTAAAAAATGAGTCGTTACCTTTAATATGAATTATGAGCGTCAGCCGGTCTCATTCAGAAAAAAACTCCCGTGCGATCGTCATGACAGCGCTTGACAAAACAACGTCCCTCAGGGCTTTTAGCTCAAACATGTGCAGATTTGGAGAAATATTGATAGATTCTCATAGCTTTACATCAGACTTCTATAGACAGGAATAATATTTATTGAATTTATACCCAAATGCGTCGATGTAATCATTTTGAGCGCTGTATACTCTGTACTGTGTTATCAATTCATCCTGAAAGTGAGGGCGCTGTTTGCACAGAAGTCCATATATGGATCACATGAAGAAGAGCCATAATCATGTGACATTCAGGAAGTCCTGCCACAACAAAGCTATCCGAGATCGCTGTAAAGTGCAGATAAAGATGTTTTGAAGACAATAAACATGATTGCAATGATATTTGATTTACCTGTGTTCTTCGAGTCATGTCAGGTATTTTCATAATAATTGATTATATGTATAATGTAATGCTAATCGAGATAGACTTTCAAATTGTGCAGAATACAATAAAATAATATATTTTCTATCTGATTTTTTTATCTGAAGCCAAATCAGATTACAGAAAGTTATTTAAAACACTCGACTTGCGCTATAAAGTAAGTTTGGAGAACAAACATAGTTTTATTCTCATAAATTGTCGTGTATTGATGGTGTGCTAAGCTAACATGCTAGCTAGTACTGAGCACCTGCTACCTTACTTCGGTGTAATTTTTATGATTTTTTTCTAAATAAGAATGCTTACTGAAATGTTTCGTTTTTCAAAAAGGGCATTTGATACAGTTTCACTGTGAAGTGAGAACTTTTATAAAATAAATGAGGGATTGAAACAGTGTGAATTGCTAGTCGTTAGTGATTATAATGCAGACAAAAGAAAAGCATATTTAGAGCAATAAACTGGCTGGAGAGGTGTGAATATGTGCAGGGGAGACTGAGACTGAATGGGGCTCGTTTTTGCATCACAAAACAATAGAGGCAATAGACTGAATAGATGCTTATAAGAAAACAATAAACACCAGTCTAATCAAAATAAAGTCATATGACATGATCTTGAAAAACATTGAACTAAATACAGAGTTTTAGACTTATCATCTTCAGATTTTAAATATAACATGGTTAGACATGTGGCTTTAGCTGCAGTGCATTTCTAGATTGCTACAATGCCAACTTCAATTTTATTTTCATGAAGATGTTTCATAAAAATAAATGTATAATAACTTTACAAAACTTTGAAGCTATTTATAACAATTTTTTTTCATTATGATAATAATTAATTCTACATTTACAATAAACTTCCAGGTGTCAGCTTTCAAATGAGATCTTACTTGTGCTTTTAGTACAAAGGGTTCATGAACTGTATCTGTTTCAGTTTGGGAATGCCATATCTGGGGATTTTTCAAAAATGGGCTTGAAGCTTAACAGGTTAAGTTGATAACTAAGTGAAAGTTGTGTTCTGTCATCATATGTGTCAGTTCATGTCAAGCGTGCTTTATTAATAATGCTGAATTGTAAAGAATGCTGGTCAAAATTCTTCAAAGATGTGCTTGATCACACTGGATCCTGGTTCTCTCCATTCTTCTCTCCCAATCTTTAGAGGACACTTGAGTAACTATGGGGAAGGCACGCTGATTAGGCGGAAACACTCGTAACTGAACCTCCTGTGTGGATCTGATGTCTTGCTCATTCAATAATGTGTTTCTGAAAGCACTCGAACACATTATTACAGTAAGCCTCTGATCTCTTCCATCCTAATCTTGTGTAGGAAGACTTTTGACTTTAAATTTAATCATTCCTCTGGTTTAAACACTGCCTTACTAACATAATGAATAATTCAATCATTTATTTTTTGACTTGTACACATGACTTGTACTTCTAGTCATCTCTAGAGTATGGGCTTAGTCTGATTCCTATCAAGAATGTTTTTCCTATTCACTATCTATGGAGGTTTACAAGCATGCCACAGTCACCTTTGGCTCCTCACTGTGGGCTTTAAGACATGAAGGCACACTTTTACTATGAAACAGAATTATTGAAAAATTATTTGACTATCTGCAATAAGTCTGGTCATCTTACTCTGACCAAGATTTGCTCTCTTATGTTTGGCTGACATGTAAAAGCAACTTACCACATTTAATTTAGTTTTACATGTCTTCAGGAGTGGGTTTACCTGGAATAGTTTACATTTATGCACTTAGCAGACGCTGCTATCCAAAGCAACTTGCATTGCATGAAAGATATACAAAAAAAATATCAATTCCCCAATTGCTTGTTCAATTAACTTTATCAAGGAAAACATTTCCATGCAATTAGTTGAGGGCAGTTAAACAAACTAAAACAAGTTCATTTAAACAAATAATGTTTTGTCAACCAAACTTAATAGATTTATGTTCTTTTGTTATAATAGCATGTCAACAGCAATTACACTACTCTTCAGCACAACAGTTAACACAAAAATCAGAAACAGGCACTCTTCTTAATCTACACTATTATTGAACAATTAACTCTAACAAATCTTTCTCTTTACACAGCAAAGTCCACCAGAACCAGACATGTCTTCTGCACAGGCCAGTTTCGACTCCATATGATGGTGTGATCGATCCAATCTTCAAGCAGAAGGAACTGGAAAACATATTCTGAATGATATCAATCCACAATCTGACTTGTGATGCAGCCTGAATCATAACCACACCATGTTGTTTCATTTGGCCAGAGGAGAACTGGCCCTCCGACTGAGCCTGCTTTCTCCCAAGGTTTTATTCTTCTTCTCCATTCTGTCACTGATGGAGTTTGGCTTGCATAGTTGGGGACACTTAATATTCAGCAATATTATTGCCTTAAATGCACTGACACTATTAGATGAGAACTGAACTGAGCCGGACGATGACATCAGTGTTGTCTCCAGAGCTTTATTTTTGTATCAAATGAACTTTACATTATTGAACTGAACTGAATACACACTGAACTGACCTCAGCTGAACAATGACACCATTTTCTTTTAAGAGTTTATTTACAACAGAATTGAACTCTGTTTGCATCATAATCACTCTTTTCCTGTTTATCACTGTAATGTGAACTCTGTATTGTATAAAGCGCCATATAAATAACGTGGTCCTGATTATTTTACATATTCAATTCAGTAAAGTTATAAAGTTATACTTGTACACTTAAAAATGTTGGAGTATGACTTTGAAACAATTTCCACTCAGAAAACACCAGTAAATTTCATGAATAATTACAAAGAAACGGCAAGAATTAAACGTGAAATTTTGAAGTGAAAAGTATTTTATTGTGAAACGTTCTACACAATCTTAGTTTTATTTACAACTTCAAATAAGTGTACGTTGCATCTTTGTAATATGTAAATTCAATTCTAAAGTCAATCCAATGAAACCATAGTAACACGCACATCCTTAAAAGAGAAGATTACATATAAGTGAAAAAGAAATCCCTTCGGTCAACAGAAGAAAAAGACCCACTTTTTTTAACAACCTATCTATTGACTTTAAAGGTTAATGTGGCAATAAACGTAAAGGCCATTGCTTTTCTCAAGAGCACCCTGAATAAACTTTGAAATGGGGATTGTACAAAGTGAAATAACTTTTTGGTTCCTCTCCTCCACGTACACAGTGAGTTGCTGGTCTGATCCATATCTGGAGTAATGACCCCGTCGTTTCTCTCGGCACCTACCCCCCAGGAAGGTCCTGCTATTGTGGCAATGTGTTATTGACTCGTCTAAGAAAATCAGCAAACACAGAGTAATTGGTGGAGCTGGTGGTTCCCCTCAAGCGCCCTCCTCCTCCTCTGACAAGCCAAACATAAATAAAAGAGGAGGAAAGTGATGAGAGGGGCCTGGAGCCACACCAGATGAGGAAAAGCCACAAAGGCGGGCAATGACACACATATCAGCGCAGCCCCTGCAAGGTAAACAATGACTCCAAATTATGAGCTGAAGTTTTAATTAAGACGAGCTCTACTAATTACAGCCCCTGACAGCGATGATTGAGTCTGAGATCGCATGTTCTGATTAGTCAGAGCTGTCGGAAACTCTTACTGCTGGGGCTGGAGACGATGATAAAATTACCTGGCCTTTCTCAGCGGGAGCAATGCTCATCATCCTCAACTTCAAGCTCCTGCCGCTGCTGTGAAGATGACACCACGAACTGTGGACAGAGGAAGGGATGTGGAGCCGATCGTATTCTTCATCAGAAATATCCCCTGTGTGAAAGAGAAAGAGAGGAAAGAAAGGTAAATAACGGGAAAGGGTGCAACGTATAATTAATTGAGCCAGACCATTTATTGTAATCATTTTTAAATTAAAGTACCCTATAGCCCTCTTCAGCATTCGGATGTCCAACCGGGATGAATATGAATTTGTTCAGGGTATTATGATTATTATCTGGCTCAGTAAGTACATGATGAAAGTGAAATTGGTTTTAATCTGATTGGCGGGTCAAATATAACTCTCTGGGAGTCCGAAGGCAAAATCATTTTCTGAAATAAAGTTGTGTTTACAAGTTACAAAGTTGCTACAATAACTAATACCTGAGGTTTCTAAGGTTGATGACATATACTTAGGTTTGAAAGGATCAGTGTACGTTATGATTGAAATATAGACATTTTTTAGTTTGAGGTATATAAGTTAGTAAATAAGATATCTTCAAGCCATTGATCTCTGTATATTTTATTATACTTATTATATATTATATTGGGAGTCCACTAGAGTGACTGCATTCTTGGGCTGCATTGGCCATCAGGCACCAGCTCTCGACTGAATCAGAGATGAGTTGCAGTCATGCAAGATGCGGGCGGCTCAATTAGCTTGGCTCAGGCTGGCATCCTTCCTCCCACAGAGACAAGATTCATGATGTGGTCAGGCTTCTAGAGAAGGGCCAGATATGCCCCTACATGAGCTGTAACTATTGCCACAGAGCCTGGCTTTTGGACCATGGACGTGGGAGCTGTCAAAGATTTACCTGTACCTCGACTCATTCACCGGCATTCGACCATAGTGAAATTATGCAGCCTCCTGCCGAATGACATGGCCGCCACATTCCTCAGAGGCCTTGCATGCGCAGCTATTCTTATGCATCATGACACAATTATCATCACATGGTCCCTAATATTCCAGCATGGTATAGTACATGCTCTAAAACATACCAATATGGTGTTATGACACATGTAGACATAATATGCCGTATTTATTTTCAGTTCAGTTCATTAAT
Source organism: Rhinichthys klamathensis goyatoka (assembly GCF_029890125.1). Classification (NCBI taxonomy): domain Eukaryota; kingdom Metazoa; phylum Chordata; class Actinopteri; order Cypriniformes; family Leuciscidae; genus Rhinichthys; species Rhinichthys klamathensis. Next base: position 748,187 of record NW_026606627.1, on the reverse strand, counting down.
AAGGCTGTTTTGGGTGAGAAGACAGAAAGAGACCAAAGCAATTTATTTTTCTGCACATTTTGCCATTGCAGTCTGTTTTTATTAAAGGGGTGGTTGATTATGATTTCACTTTTCTAACTAGAGTTAGTGTGTAATGTTGCTGTTTGAGCATACACAACATCTGCAAAGTTACAACACTCAAAGTTCAAAGCAAAGGAAGATATTTGCTTTTAAATAAATCGTTTTTTAAGGACTACAACAAACGGCTGGTAGGAACTACACGAGCTTCCTCCCGGGTTAGTGACATCACCAACCCTAAAATTTACATAAACCCCGCCCCCACAGTCCATGTTGAGAAGAGGAAGAGCCATGTAGTAAAGCACATGATATGTGAGTCTGCTCAAGCTGTCGCATCCGTCTTTTCACATGCAACACAGTACGTAACACAAATACAATAGGGTGTCACTCTGTAGGCATCTTACAACAGTTCCCACACAACGATTTATAGATTGCCATGATAGAATATGCTAATCAATGACTTGAACATCGTTAACTCCACATCAGCAACATAAATGAATCAACAAACCATTCAGAAACGTCCTGTTGCATTCTACATGTTGTCACTTCTTTTTTAGTCTCTCCATCATTGTCCGACTCTAGTTTAAACATAAAAGGTAGAACAGTTTCTGACATTTTAGTGCTTGTCTGCATGAGGTAATCTGAGCTGCTAACACACAAGAGCTGTTGAAGCTCCGCCCCCTGTGCCGGGAGCAGCAGCTCATTTGCATTTAAAGGGACACACACAAAACGACCCGTTTTTACTAACCCTCAAAAAGGGACAACTTTAACATGCTGTAAAAAAATATCTGTGGGGTATTTTAAGCTAAAACTTCACATACGCACTCTGGGGACAACAGAGACTTATTTTACATATTGTAAAAAGGGGCATTATACCACCCCTTTAAAATCACTTATTAGAATGACAAAACAAACAACGAAATGACTAAAAAACAGGTCAAATTTGAATGAAAACAGAATATATACAAAAGATTAACAAAAAATATGATTGTATTTTAATAATACAAAAAAAAAAAAACCTGTAACATGCTCTAACATAAAATGATGGCTATTCTAGTGAAATGTCATCATCATAGAGCAAACAATCCATTTGGATGCAGCGCTGAGCTGTACTTGTGAACTTTTGCATACAAATAATAAGGCTAATAAAGTATTTAATAAAGTATAATAATAATTATTATTATTATTTTTGCTCATACAAAGAAAATCAACATATTTTAAGGTAAGAACATTTTTACCACTCATTTAGCAAGAAAGCAGCCAAATATAGCAGTCTTGTCACCAGGATCACATTAGTCAATACTCAGTACCCAACTGCCAGACGGAATTATATTAAATCTTTTGTTCATCATATTAGATCAAAAGCAACCAGTCCTTGTTGATCCAGTAATTGGTTTGAGTTCTCCAAATGGAACAATTTTGTGTTCCTTTCTTTGCAAACAGAACATCCCAATTTCTTGTTACAGTAAGATAATGATAGGCGACATGTCTACATTATTTTCTGTATAGAACATTTCTATATATATTTTTAAATAGAACTTATCTGAACTTAAAAATACATTTTTAAATCTTAATCTCACTGTTTTTAATGCATTTTCTCAAATTACATTTAAACTTTAAAATTCTTCACATTTACACAAGCTATATAATTTCTTGGAAATACATCATCTGTCATGATCCGGCCTTCTTGTCCTTGATTTCCCCTAGTCTTGAGGCTGGATCATGACAGACCCGTGTTTTGTGTACAAGCGCATGGTCTGTTGTTTTGGCCATGTGCTTGTGTTGTCTCGTTATGTAACTCCGCCCCCTTGTCTTGTCATTAGTGTCTAGTCAGTTTCACCTGTCCTCGTCATTAGTGTTCCCTATATAATCCCCTTGTGTTTGCTGTCCTGTGTTGGTTCATTATTTGACATTGTCATATGTTGTGTGTATCAAGCTGTGAGTAACCTGTTGAGAGTCCTGTCTTCAAGAAGTGTCTGTTCCTGTCGTAGCTGTGAGTTTACTGTTTGAGTATTAGTCTCCTGCCTTGTTTTGCCCCATCGTGGGTTTTTGTTTTCTGTTTTTTGTCCATTAATAAACCCTATGAGAATCATTTGCTGTGTGCTATTGGGTTCATCCTTCATCCACATAACATCATCACCTCAATATCACATGAAATGTGTGTTCTAGTCTACATGGCAGACAAGAACAGTGATATTACCACAAATTCAATGCTATTTCAAATAAGAAAGCATAAAGGCATTAGCAAAATGATGGTAATTATTGTGAATGAGAAGTCTATATCAAAAGAACTCTACATGTGCTCTATAGAGAGGGTTTGAGATGATCTAGCCTATACCCAGGGGCGTAGCAACCGGGGGGGACGGGGGGGACACGTCCCCCCCACTTTTAGAAACAGGTGATTCTGTCCCCCGCATTTTTTTTACTCAGCGCCAATATTTCCGCCCGTGTTCTCTGATTTGTTACTTAGACTTGAGTGAGCTAACATTCAGCCAATCACAGCGCGAAGCATCTATTGGGCGCGTCTGCCATGAGCTTCAAATCTGTTGTTGCTCTTGCGAATTTTCGTGTTTGTTTCGCTTTGCTGCTTGGCCGTCTAATGCACCCCAGAAAAAAAAGCAGAGGACTACATCATTTTTTTTCAAACACACACTATTACAGTATGTCGCGATGACATGAATCACAGGTAAAGTTTCCTTGTTATGATTTAACCTACTGTAACGCTGTAAGAAGTGTAAGACAACAGAACCCGTATGGACCTCGTCACGTCGCGCCGGATTGTGCCGAGTGTGTGTTAAAGGCTCTCCTACTTGTTGCTTTGGATAAAAGCGTCTGTTAAATGAGGCATAACAGATTATTCCCAGCAGGCACACAACGTCATAAGACGTTGATATTTGGTTAAATTTTGGTTGCGACGTCGGGTGACCAAAATTCAATGTAAATTCAACATCTAATGTCAATGTTAAATTGATGTCCAATACCGAATACATTGATTTAGGTTTTATTGATATATTTTTATAAAATGTCTGTTGTATAAAATTACTGTAGGCTATGATGTAATCTGTTATGTACTCATTGAACACTTTTTTTGGCCCAACTGTTAGTAAGATAAAAGTTATTGTTCAAGTGTAGTTTAACTGAAATATTGTAAATATCATAAAATATCTTTATTTCATAAAAATAAAGTATAGATGTCCACAGTTGTCTGAAAGTCCCAAGTCCTGCAATATTTTTTTATTTCGAGTATGATTTCACAAAAATAGGTGCTGTAAACTGGCATGTTCCCAAAATTGGCACTAGGGTGCTGTAAAATGCCAATTGCTATTCCATCTAGAATTTATTATTATGAACATCACCTTTCAGTCCCTCCAGAAAAACGCGATTATGCGATCGCATGATTCAATAATCAGCCAAAGTCTGCATATTTATGCGGGGGCATTTTTTCAAATACGCCGCACTTTTGCCGTATAAATTGCCGATTTCCACGCAAAATATGCGGGGCTTGTATGATTTCATAATCCCCGCATTTTTGTTGCAAAAAAAGTCACATATATCTTAGCAGAAAGTTGAAAAATGTTGCGTTTGCTTCACACGAGAGCAGCCGTTTCCCCCTGTTGCCATGGGAACGTTATGAAGTTACGTAATTACGCGACATGAACATCATTGAAAAAACAAAACTGTAAAACATGAAACATTTTTTTCATATTTTATTTATTCATTTTTACAGAAGTTGTAGCATATTCCTTTTGTAAAGCTACAGAACTTGTTTGACTCATCAATGTTTTGTAAGTTTGAGCCATGTGTTTATTAAGGTCTGAAATAAAACAAGATTAAATATTCCAGCACTTTCTGTGATGTAGTATGTTTGCTTATCATAGGAAGTAATAAGAAATAGCTCTTTACATTAAGGTAGTAGCCTAGTGCGAACAGGGTGTTGGGGAATCACTTTTTCTCTCTTTTTCATCAAACCGCAGTTTTTGCAAGTTCCCGCAATTTCATCACATAAAATTGCAAATATCCTGCATATTCCATCGCCGCATAATCAAGGATTTTTGCCCGCAACAATCACAAAAAAACTCCGCATTTTTCTGGAAGGACTGACCTTTGGGTCACATCACCACACAATTTTGTCCCCCCCACTTTTATAATGGCTGCTACGCCCCTGCCTATACCTATCTGCAGTGTATACATGATGGTAAAACAGTGTGGACTTTTTGTTAATTTTCTAAAATGTCATTAATCTACTTGTCACATTAAAAGAATACTGTGTTATAAGTAACCCTTGTTTAGTTCCTCATTACAAAATGCATTGCATCCTAAAAGTAGAGGAAAGCCTGCAGAAATGGCATTTATTTGAGCATTTGACGATTTGATCCATATTCTGGAAGGTTTGCGACATGTCCTTAAGTCAAGGCTGTGTTCAACGGGACTAAATGTCGAGAACATTTTAAATACCTAAAATAAAAATATAGAAAGTGCATACAACAAAAGAAGTTGCACCGAGTGTTTGTACTTCTAGGAGCTGAATGCTGTTAAAGTATCAGACAGTTTTCTTTACTTCATATCAGAAGTTGCTTTCTGATGACAGACCAGGAGAACAATGTCAAGCGAGAGAGGACTCATTCGCAGAGTGTTAAATGGGTTTTATGCTACTAAAAGTCTATGTGAATCAGATTTAGCGACATATCTTATCTTCTGTGTAGTGATATTAATCCGAATGTAACAGATTATTGGAAAAGAGGACTTGGTTTTTTTGCATCGTGTTTTTTTTTTTAGATGTGGGCATTGCAGTCAAAAGTAGAGGCAGAAGAACATGAGCACAAATAGTGGTAGAATTCACATTCCAGGACAGGCATGCAAGCAAAACACAACACAACAGAAGTCATGGGCTTACACGAAACACAGAATAGCATATGAGAACACCACAGCAGGCCTTCTGGTCCAACATAAAACATTACACAAGACAGACAGAAGTGCATGGAATATGGATGTCCGGATGCAGACACCAAAAAAAAACACGAAACCAAACTATTCCAGAGTATCAGGATCCAGATGCCATGACCCAAACACACAACATGCTGTGGAGACAGGAGAGTGCATAGCCTAGAAAATAAAGTTGCACACTCACACAAAGAGAAGAACAAGACAAAACAGAACATTAGTGTCAGGATCCTGTCCCCAAACTATCAACACATGACTCAGAATCATAGGCACTTAGCAAAGGATGCTTGATTGGATCATGACTTGATCAAACTTTGCTTCGTTTACACCTGTTTTTTAATGTGGTCAAGACACACTGTGATCGGATTGTTTAATTAACAATGTCTGATTATTTTTCAAATGATTTAACAATGTAAAAAAATTAAATAAGATTTGTGAAATTTACTAGCAATTTCTGAGTGAAAATTGTTTCACAGTTTAGATAAAAAGTAAAATCCAAACAAATAATATTAATATCCAGATACGAAAAGGGTGTTGTAAAGGGCGGCATAGAGACCACCTTAACTCAGACAAGGCAATCGGTCAGAAGTTAGCCTACATGACAATAATAAAAAAAATTGTCATGTAGGCATATTATATTATGTGTGCCATTAAAGGTGCCTTGTGTAATGTCCGCCAAAAAATCAATTCATACTCCACATTCCATACCAGACGGGGGCAGTATACCTCCAGAAAGTGAGTTGGTCTACTCTAGAGTAACAAACGAGAAACGGCATAGTCTCTATGCTCCGCCTCTACCTTTACAACGACCCTAGAGCCATTGCCGAAGCGAGCCAACCCCTAATAGAGGAGGTTTTGACTCCAGAGGAACGTTGGTGGATGTCAAGTGATTTTTAAATATGACATCTTCAAGCTACTCCCCTTCACCTTTACCAGTGAATATGTTCATATTCGTTTTGTTCATTTTACTTTTTTATTGTTAGTTTGAATTACATTAATTTGACAGACAGCATTCGCTGATGTTGACCAAGCTATCGCCATTCCGAGCTGCCAACTCTCATGAATTCACCGTGAGACACACGCAATTGACACTTTTCACACGCTCTCACGCCACACATCAATTTTGTCACGCACAGAAAAATCGCAAAGCAAAGAGGACACGGAGACCGACAGACTAGACAGAGCAGGTTAGTTATGATATAAAAAAATCGCAGCTCTCAGATTCTGTCAATTTTATTACGCAATTCAAACAATAAATACCGTTTTGGCTTCAGCCATTCTTCCGCTCTCTTTCCTGAACTGAAATGTAGTAGTGGGCTGTACTTTCCACACGATTGACATCAGGTTCAAGTACGCCCACAAGCCGTGCGAGTTATTCGTGTATTGCAGTTTGTCTGGTGGTTATGTTGCCCGCACACCGCCTCCCATGGCCGAAACTGGTATTACGACACCTGTCGGGCAGTGGCTAGTAATTTAGCATGCTAATTCAGGTTGATATCTCTGCAGCACTATAACTTGTCATTTTTTTAATGACATCATCGCCCTTAATTCTTCTCATTCTTTTGATGCGTGTAGCTCAATTTTTGGATATTTTTACCTCAATTCTTACACAAGGCACCTTTAACCCTCTAGGTGCCACGGTCGAGTTTACTCGACAAGATTCGGCACTGAATAAAACGGCCGATTTTGTCAAATTGGGTGTCAAATTTCGTTTGACCTCCCCTCCACTGGATGGCAGACACGTCGTACTTCATCCCCGAATAAAAAAAAACGTCATGTTTCTATACAAAATGTTCGAGTTAGAACGCATTGAATCAGTGCGATCAAAAGCGGAGCTAGTGTGCGAGTGAGCCATTTTATCAGAGCCTCTCCGCAATCGCGGCGACAGTATTGTGGTGGAGACTTTGTCTAATGCCACTGGGTATGTTAGACGAGGTCGAAGTATTCATAGGACAGTTAGGAGGCGACGTGGAGGCAGGGTGAGGAGTCGCAGTGACAATGACAGCAGTCCGAGCTGTGCACACTCGGCGCGCGCGCAAGGCAGATCTGGCCACGCTGCTCTTATCATCTCACTCATGATCTGTGCCTTGCCATGGCGAGTGAGCGTTTGAACTAAACAGGTCTTGTCTACTTGTGTTTGTATGTCATATGAATAATATATATGTGCCCCATACATGGAATCAGAGTGCCTACTGTATTTAGTAAATGGAAAATCTCTACAGCAAAAGGCCAACCACTACAATGCATTCGGTTTGTTTCTACCATTTATTAGTAATGATTTACACAGTTTGTTTACTACTTACTATATACCTGAGCATTCAGTATTGTGCAATATAGCATACAGAAGGTGATGGACATTTTGGGGGGAAAGAAGTGCTGCATTTTATCATTTAAACATGTGACTTTTCATGAAAATATAATCCAAGATTGCCACCACCATATGACGTCATAATATGCAAATTAGATGGGAAAAATGTAATCCCTACATAAACTTTGGGTCATCCTTAATATTTCTCTAATTTACAGAAAGTCTCTATCTTTTATCACTTTTAAGATATAGACTTTTGAAATTAAGATGTCAAAATCGAACATTTTAGGAAAAAACCTCTGGCGCCTAAAGGGTTAAAGGCCCTTGCACGTTGAGTCTGAAATTCGCATCCGAAATTTTCGCACGTTAAAAAATAAATACGAGCTCACGTTGTCAATCACGCTTGCACACTGCCTCCGAAACTTTTGTCCATCATAAAAAAAATCGAATCGGGTTCGATTTTCTGCGTTTTTCGCATCCGATGCAAGCAGTTTGAATGGTGTTTGAATTGTGTTTTGACAATTCATAGCCACTGAATCACGAATACGAAAAAACGAATACGAAAATTTCGGACTCAATGTGCAAGGGCCTTAACATGCAATAAAAGCAGCAACTCAATGCATGTAGGCATGTAGACATGATCAAGACAATTCGCTAAAGTTCAAACTGAGCATCAGCATGGGGAGGAAAGGTGATTCATGTGACTTTGAACGTGTCATGGTTGTTGGTGCCACACGGGCTGGTCTGAGTATTACAGAAACTACTGATCTAGTCAAGTCAAGTCATCTTCATTTATATAGCGCTTTTAACAATGGAGATTGTTTCAAAGCAGCTTTACAGAGATAAACATACAATTTACGGTAACAGAGATTGTTTTGACTTTATAGCGATTTTTGAGTAATGTTATTTCCAGCTAAAGTTAGTTGTGATTAAAACACTTCCAGCAAAATTATCATTTGTTATTAGGGGCCACTAAGACGACGGCGTTCTCTCTAAACAGACTTTAAACGCGAACCTGTGACCTGATGGCGTTCACATGCGCACACAAGCACATTAAAAATTGATTCTATAGTTATATTCGTTTGAATATATGTGCGCAGGTTTGTAATTTCCCATACAAACCATGCCTAAACAAACTACTTGTTTTACCTATACATTTGATAAAGAATTTTGTTTTATTTTATCACTTCGGGGTACGCGAACCGGATTTTCAACAACGCTTTATCTGTAGAGTGGGAAAGGGATCTACAGGGATTTTCAAGCACAACTATCTCTAGAGTTTACAGAGAATGGTCAGGAAAAAGAGAAAATGTTGTCCAGTGATTAGCAGTTCTGTGGGTGAAAATGCCTTGTTGGTGCCAGAGTTTAGACGAGAATGACCAGACTGGTTCAGCTGATAGAAAGGCAAAAGTAACTCAAATAAGCTCTCGAGCTCCCGATGTCTGCAGAAGAAGAAGAAGAAGAAGAAGAAGTGCATCTCTGAACACACAACACGTCCAACCGTCAGTCAGAAGAGCTCCAGCACACCAGTGCTACTACTGTCAGATATGAACAGCAAACTGAAGCTACAATTCACACAAGCTCACTAAACTGGACAATAGAAGATTGGAAAAACATTGCCTGAGTCTCAATTTCTGCTGCAAAATTCAGACGGTAGAGTCAGAATTTGGCCTAAACAACATGAAAGCATGTTTCATCCTGCCTTGAATCAGCGGGTCAGGCTGGTGTAATGGTGTTGAGGATATTTTCTTGGCACACTTTAGGCCCCTTAGTACCAGTTAAGCATTGTTTAACCCTCTGGGGTACTTCATTTTAGACTCACACTCAGGACCTTCGGGTCAAAAATGACCCGGAGGGCGGCATTAAGATACATTTTATTTGAGTAAAATCAATGAAATATATTTTTGTTCAATAATATTTTTTCTTTTCTTTTTTGGTGTTTTGAGATAATTTTATGATTTGCAATTAATATTTATGCAATAATTAAGACCCATTTTTTCCCATTGAACATAATAGAAAATGTATATATATATATATAATTAAAAAATTAAAAAAATGTATTAAAGCTGTATTTCATTTTAGAGTCAAGTCTAGGCCTCATGAAAGCAATTTTTGAAATGAGATCGGAGCCATCTGGTGGACACACTGAGCATTTTTATCACGCAATAGCACATTTTTACCACTAGTGGATTTACAGCTCTCTATAGAAACCTATGGTAGAAACACTCTAGTGATTTTTTCACATATTGTTTAATTTTTTTCAGGTTGTTGATTTGAATATATAATAACAGATTCTCAAAGACAATTTTTGTCATTTTTTTTAATTTAAATTATTTTTTTTTTGGTTGGTTGGTTTAAATGGTAATTTGAAGTGGCAGTTTTACTTTATAATACAGTCAAACCTGAACATTGTATTATAAAGAGAACAAATGGAAAACATTTTGTCACCCATTGTTTTATGAGATTCACCCCTTCACTGTTGTGTGCTTTTTTTCTGCATCCTGGCTGTTTTGTAGATTGTATGCACAAAAAAACTCTGTATTTTCACATTTTTGCCAATTTCCCATTCATTTCCTATGGGGGTCCATTTGGTCCCGAAGGTCCTGAGTGTGACTATTTTGTATTAAGACCACTTAGACTTTTCAAATCCTGTCCCCAATTTTTTTGGGTGTTCATATACCAAGTACCAAAAAAAGTCACCAAGATCCAGACCATTCCGATGAAGCTACAATTTTTTTAAAAAAAATTAAAAACGCTTCGGGACATTTTTGTCCCGAAGTACCCCAGAGGGTTAAATGCCTCAGCCTACCTGAGTATTGTTGCTGACCATGTCCATCCCTTTATGATCTTCTGATGGCTACTTCCACCAGGATTACGCTCATGCCACAAAGCTCAAATCATCTTAAACTGGTTTTTCGAACATGTCGATGAGTTCACTTTACTCAAATGTCCTCCACAGTCTCCAGGTCTCAGGCCAGTAGAGCAGCTTTGGGATGTGCTGGAACCAGAGATTCACATCATGGATGAGCAGCCGACAAATCTGCAGTAACTGTGTGATGCTATCATGACAATATGGACCAACATTTCTGAGAAATGTTTCCAGAAACATGTTGAATCTATGTGAGTGTATATAAGCTGTTATGGGGAAGATTTTGCGGGATATTGCAGACATTTGTGGATTGTTGTGGAATACATTTCTTCATGCATGCACCAGAAAATGATTTGCCTTGATAGTTGCCAATTTGTCATCCCTACCACTGAAACTCCACAGAACTGTCAATTTTTCCGACAGTCAAACAGCTGAAGACAATTTTCCTGACAGTCAACCGGACATTTCTATGAGTCCCGGTGTAACAGTTCCTTGGCATTGATAAGCAAGATGAAGGGAATTTCTGCTTTTCCATGTATTTACTTCAAAATCTTGATGTAATGACATCTTTTTGTGAATGCATTGTGCATCTTTTGGTTATTGATGAACATCTTTAAGAAACATTTTACATTGTGAAACAATGTAAATAACAACAAAAGAATAAAACCAAATCTTAAAGCTGCTGTCCGTAACTTTTTTGGGTTAAAAATTATCCAAAATAATAATAATAAAAAAAAACATAACCAGCCAGTGTTCAAAAATATCTGCTTGCTTTTGCCCGATTCAAAACAGTTAGCTTGTAATAATGATTTTAATTCCAGTGGTACTGGTGGATTTTCACGGGAAATTCGAGCATGTCTTTGCGTCATTACGTCACATCTGTACACATAAAGAAGGCGTCCCGGCTAGTCGGCTATATTGCGTGAGGATGTTGGAGGTGGACATTTTTAGCCTTTTCTCACAGCATTAAATAATTAAACTTATGGCGGATCCAGAAAGGTTCAAACGACAATCACCAGTGACAACTGGACATTCACCACTTGTAAAACCCCAAATAATTCGGACTTCGGAGTGGGTAAGGTTAGAGGAAAAAGAGACTGCAACTGGCCCACGCGAAAACAAGGATAAACATCGGTTCAAAACGGACGCAGAGACGGCTTTTTTTCTTTTAGGACAGGTAAGACATTTCAATAGTTCAATCGTGTAACAGTAGCACACTTGTTCGCTTAATTCACAGTTACGGAGTTTCCTGTCTTTATTCGTTTAGCTATTATGGTAAATATTTTGTGCTAGCTATGAGAGGGAGCAATTCACCTCTACTCCAAGCAAACCAAAACGGCCTCCTCCGAAATTATATATAGTTTTAAATATGCATCGGATTACAGATACGTGTTTTTTTTTCTTTTCTTTTTTCTCAAAGAAAACCAGTAAAGAAACATTAATTTATTGGTATGACAATTAGAAATTAGACTGCACAGAAATAGAAACTGAACTACAGGGTAATCATAATACACATTAAATGTAGTCACAATGCTGATGTTGATAATTTGAGAACAAAGTATAATTTGAAAGGTTTGACGCGATCGTTATATTTAATCAGCACGATTTACTGCAAGGCTTTCCCCCCTTAGTTGATGTGGATGTTACTTACTTGTTCAGATGACATTTTCCGATGAAAATTCGTATGTTGTCATGGTCATACTGTAGGCCTACTTCCAAAAGTAGAATGTGTGATTCTGAATGCCAGTTTCCACATCGGCGCGGTGACTGACAGACTCGCAGTCTCAAAACATTGTGTTCATCCGCGCTGTTTCATGCCGATGTGCAACTCACGCAAAGTTAATAATTCCGCGAATAACTGCAATTACAGATTTCAAACAGAGATGGCGACAAAGAGGAAAAATGCCGGACTGCAGCTTTAAATATAGCAGAAAATATGCAATCTAAAAAAATCCATGTGTCACAAAAACAAACCAACAAAAATTACATGTGGTTATGTGACTTAATAAATAATATTAGATCAAACAACATGAAAGCTATGAGAGCTAAATCAGTAACATTTTTCAACAAATATGCATACATCTCAATAATGTTACCATTTGCTGGCCAGTAAACACAACTCTAGAGAATTCAGTACTGTATCTTAATACTAGTTAGATTGATCCAACAATAGGTCTGCAAAAACTATTTTAATTATTAATCTTTTGATTATTTCTTTAATTAATCCATTAAATGTCCCAATTTTATTTTATTGAATAAACATCTAAGATCTCTTTGAATGCATGTGGTTGTCTGATGTAACACTCGAAATCTTTAATATGTTGTATATTTATTGCTGTTATATATATTTAAGATGCCAGCTACAAATCATTACAAATTCGCAGCCCTTTATTATTGTACTTTATAAAGTATATTTCAGTCAGTCATCAGTTTCTCCAAGTAATACAGTTGCAGTATTGAATTGTATTGTTTTGTAAAAATGTTAAATGAAGAAAAATTGGAAGAAAATTAACTAAAGACAGGTAAAGTTCAAGGTGACAATCAAAATATAGTTATTCTATGAAAGAAAACCATCTAGCCTGTGGTTATTTCAGAGTACAAGTCTAAATTCAGTCTCTTGCTGTAGGAAAATGTTGTAAGCTCTTTTTAAATCATGGCCATTTTTACAGTGTAGTTATTTTCTAACAAAGTAATTAAAATAATGATATAAAGTTTATTGCTGTGTCTTTTCTTGAAAAATTGGGAAAGGGTCCACAACTGTGTCTCCTGAATCCACCGCTGGCATTTCTTCACAATGTCACTTCTTCACAGAAGGTAAACACATTCCCAGATCTAATCATCAACTGAGCCTGTGGCAATCAGGTGTGTGTTTATGTGTGTGTGTGTGTGTGTGTGTGTGTGTGTGTGTGTCCTCCAGAGCTGATAACCTCCTAGAACCTCCATTAACCAAGAAGAGCCGAATGTTTTATCAGCTCATACTGACAACATTCTCTTTTCTTCCCTCATTTACTCATGCAGTCAAGAGTATGTTCTTCAACCTGATGTCAATACCGCTTCAAAACACAAACTGCTCTTTAACAACATACATTAACTTGTCAAACTTTTCAACCCTAACTTCAATGAAACCGTTACAGTAGAAGGACCGTGAGACCCAACCATCAAATAAAGTGGCTCCCCATAGGAACAGTCTCTCATAAAACAGAGATGAGAGCCATATGCAATGAGTGACATTTAGAAAAATGATCAATACTTAGAAAAGCAGTGGTATTACCATATAATTTATAGCACCAAGATTTATCTTAGCCCCAGGCCGAGATACGATTAAGAGAGCAGAAGGCTTTTGGGACAGCTTAGCTTGTAAAACATCAGCCCATAATTGGCATAGTATAATGTGGCGCTTAGCATTAAAGACAAATGTTTCATTCTGTTATGGGCTGGAATTCATTTTGCTTGTGGTTCCTGTTTCAAATTGCTGTAACAAAGAAAGACAGCAATAGAACAAACAGAGAACTGCACATGTACAGTACACAAAAGGCAGGAGATCCCAGGTGCTTTCTAATCACAATGATGGTAATAATTTACAGCACCCACAGAGCAGTACAACTGCAGGAGGGCATGACAATAAAAGATTGCTGTTTCTGTAACATTTTGTTATAGGCTACCACAGAGAGTTCAGTCCAACTCTAGAGGCAATTCAGCAAGAAATATCACAACCAAGAACAGTAACATTTTGAATGAATATTACACATTTCATATGCAAATCGTGAGATTGTAGAGAAGACGAGATAGGATAGATGAAGGATGGTGGATGCATATTCTAAGATAATAAAATAAAAACAGTATTTTGCTTAATGGTCAGCAAGGACATCAATGAACACTGTATCCAATGACTCCCAAGACACATTACACAAAGCTGCTTATTCAAATAACTAAACATGGGCAATACATCACAAGCATATAATTCACAAATTAGAAGGAAATGATTGCTAAAAGCCAGTCTCAAACTTATGCATTTATAGTTTAGTAATTCAGTATCCACTGAGTATTTTCCCACAGGTGCCACATTGGTGCAGGGAAGAGGAGAAGTGATGATCTAATAGCCAGCAGTCTTTATTCCATTAACACATAAACACAAAGATAATCCAAACGAGAAGCTAATGGTAATGTTGCAAACATCAAAACAAAATCCACACGGGAAGACAATAAATATCCACAGGGGAAAAAAAGGAGAATGAAGAGCTTTACTATGTAGTGTAAAGACAATGAACGACAACCAAAGACTATAACAAAGGAGTATAAATACACTGGGTGAAAAGAGGCTAACAAGGCACAGGTGAAACTGATTAAATGCCATGGAATCTTATGTTGGTAACTAAGGAAACAAAGGCAAAAAGGAACAATAAGGCAACAGAATATCAAAATAAGAGTCCTTAAACACACAAGACACAGGGGAAATCGTGACATAGGAGCAGATTCCGGACGTTTCAACAAACTAAACATGAGTCCAGGAGGTTGGCGGAGCGGAGGCGGAAGAGGGATAGAGGGCCAGGTTCATGAGCTGCAAGCTGCAAGGAAACTAGAGCTGTGTCCCAAATGACGCACTAAACACTATGCACTTATGCACTATGTTCTCAACCGTGTAGTGTATGAACTTTATAAGTTTATTTTGTCTTTCGACATCGGAGTCTGATAGCCCCTCCCCCTCTGCTACGTAATTATAGCTGCGACTGTTGAGTGCATGAAGTGTCCAACGTTCCACACTTCGTTTTTTCCAGTTAAATAAGTGCATCATCCGCGTATTTAAAGTGCACTTTTTCTTTTGGGAATTTTCAGTGTGAACGCACTACTCGCACTGTTTATACTACAAAATGGCGTAGAATAGTGCACAAGTATGCGATTTGGGACGCACCTTATGGCAATGCAGAGTACCAGGGCGGAGACAGCAGAGCAGGTGGAGCAGGCAGAGGAGGAAACCCTCAAGGCGGAGCTAGAGACCACCATAATGGAGCAGGTGGAGGGAGCTGGAGACCACCACGGTGGAGCAAGTGGAGCTGGAATAGAGAGCATAAAAAGTTTGACGGCCTTAATGACCATGGGAGCTTAGAGAGTTCAGATTCAACCTCCATGGCCATAACTGTGAGGACAGAATGTTCTCTGTGCCATGACAAGATAAGTAGAGGGTTCAGAGCAGAGGTGTAACATCCAGGTTCAGAAAGTAAAAGTCCTCCTCAGTATTTTGTTCCAATCACCTGGATTTGCTAATTAGCAAAGTTCATGTTGGCTGAGTTCATGGCTGGAATAAACATTTGGCAGGATATGCATTCTGAAGAAATAGTTGATCAAGGTTGGTTGCTCTTTCCCAAGAAATATAATAAATCTGATTACCATAAATATTTCTGTTATGATGTTCAATTTATTCACTTCTGCCTTCAGCATTTCCAATGAATAATCAGAAAGAAAAAGGCCATTAATAAAACAATCTTACAATATGTTATAGAGCCAACTCAATTTGACATTTTTTGGTACCCATGGCACAGCGAAGGCAGGGCAGCAATTAATCTGTTTACATCAAGTGAAAAGAGCAAAAGCCAAGTAAGTTCTCTGTTCCATCTTGTAGATCTAATTATTAGCTGATTCTTGGCTTTCATTTGTTGGCCCTCCACAATTCTTTGGTTTACTGGTCCTCTGGCAGATTCTTCTTTCCCATCAGCAATGCAAGGTCACCCGCCACCGCAGACTTGGGCCTTCACTCCAGCCTGGGCAAGGTCTTGCTACCCCGTTCTCCCTCTGTAACTTGAGAGCTAGTTTCTTACTTCAATAAACTTAAAAACTGCCCAAGTCATTTCACACGCCAAGTTTTCATATTCCCTCTCTCAACCCTGTGGGTTCCTGCCTGTCAGACCTCATTCTGCTCCTTGCATTATCAGGCTTCCCTATACAATCTTCTCAGATGCTTCTACATTAGGAGATTTTGCAGTATCTGGGAGACCTAGGGAAGGCTGGTCTCGGATCCTTGGGAAATCCAAGGTCCTGATCTAATCTTCAAATGAAATTGCAGACAATTTGAGGAAACATCGGGAGCCGCTTCTAAAAGGAGGTATACTGTTAGGTACTCCATTGTAGTTCAATCTGATTTTTAGCTTGTTTTGTACACTGTTTCCCCCAGTAATTTAAGACTATTGGGAACATCCCTGCATACTCCATCTATGACGGCTGATGCTATCATTAGGGTAAACTTTCCTCAAATTCTTGGGAACAATTATCTCCGACGTAAAGTTGTATAACAACACAAAATCAGTCATCAAGAGATAATGGCACAGTCATTAATGATAAGGTTCTATTACAGCCCACCTTTACAAAACCTATAGCAAATGTCTTTACACTTTATTAATCTTGATTGTCCAAATCTAGTAATTTGTACTATTTGCATACCGAATTAAGGTGCATTCACATCAGCAAAATATGAAGCATATGGTCTCAAAGAAGTCACTCTCTAACAAGCCAGATTTCTTTTGGTTAATTTAGCAAATTGTGTGACCATTGAAATCTTGTGAAATCTTTTGCACTAGTTAAATGGTAACACTTTACAATAAGGTTCCATTAGTTAACATTAGTTAATGCATTAGTTAACATGAACTAACCATGAACAGCATCTCATTAGTTAATATTTGTTAACGTTAACTCACACATGTACTAATGCATCAATTCACATTAACAGCACGGTTAGTTAACATTAGTTAATGCATTAGTTAACATGAACTAACCATGAACAATGCCTGTAAATAGCTTTACTGTTTTGTAAGGTTAACTTACTGTACATATTTACATTAGTTTACGTAGCAGTCCCTACCTCTACCTCGGACGCTAACTTATCTGAGGCGATTTAATGCTAACTGTTGCAGTGCCACTGCCCACAAACATTGATGCTAAATAGTGCTAACTACGTAAAATAGTAGTGGAATGTCACTTACCGGAAAACATGGAGCGACGTAACTCCTACAGTGTCGGTTAGTGCAGTTTATAGCAGAGCAACCCATTTTATGTACGATATTTCAATACAAATGTTCAGAAAGGATACAGAGGTGGTGTGATGTGTTGTGTCAGATCATAGCCGAGAGGTCAAATTTCAGGAATTCCACTCGACGCAGCCCGTTATCAACTGTCAATCAAAGTTAACCACGCCCATATTTGCCATACATTTTATATCTAAATACGATCTAAACTAACGAGTTACAAAAAAATCATCCCCCTCACAGTTGTCAGGCCCTCGGAACCTATCGAAAAATACAATAAAAGTCGATGGGATCAACCTGTAAAAACATGAATTTATGCTGTGAAAACGGACATTTTAACATGGGGTCTATGGATATTTGCTCCCTTTTGGGATTCTCGATGTATTGCAGTTTTTCGCACTTCCGGGTAGGCTTCATTTTTCAGATTAGAATGTTGCCGCTTGGTTGCCTCACATTGCCTTCTTCTTCTTCTTCTTCTTCTTTTAGAGTTTAACTGGTGGTTGGCAAACCAACTTAAGGTGCATTTACCGCCACCTACCGGACAGGAGTGTGGTCGTCGAGAATAGTCAGAGGGAATTATTAACCTATGCGCACCTATACCTATGGTATAAATATGGACATATTAAATACGGTAAAACAACCCCGTATTTTTGAGAAACCTCATAGCCTTACCTTGCCTGTCAGGTCGTATTCTTCTTCTGTGAATTTACTGGCTGGTTGCAAACTAACTAGAAAGGTGCATACTGCCACCTACTGTGCTGGAGTGTTGATTTTTTATTTTAATTTTTTTAAGCAGAGGCCCTTTTCTTTCTTTTGATATAATGAATGTTTACATGTTCATACAACAAAATATTCTGGGGGCCATGTTTTCAATATTGATTTTTTTTGTAAACATGATCAAAAATGCTGGCTGGCATTTTTTTTTAGAAAATACTGGTGGGAAAAGGTATCCAGTCACACTAACCACATTTGTAGGTAGTCAGAAATGCATGTTTGCATATGTTTATTGTAATTTCTTGAAATACACTGCAACACATTTAATGGGTCTAACAGCAAAAAAGTGCCACACAGAGATTACACTGAACACCTGATTCTTCTTCTAAATAGTGGTAAGGAGAACAGAGAACAGGGAGGTTTTCATTGCTCAGATGCACTTGTAGATTTTGTTGCCCTAGATGTATTTGTGTATGGTATCACGGCATGTAGAAAAGATATTTGGTGCACTAGGCAGAGAGGTATCAGCATGGTTGTAGTTGTTTATCTTGTAGTCTGTGAGCTCTTTTAATTCCTTGTGTTGAGTGTTATTGGTGTCCGGGTGGACTTTGGCTGTTTTTATGCCAGCGGTCAGGTTTTTCCTAGCTTTCCTTAATGATGCTATGTCAATAGACCTGAAGGAATCCTCACACATCTTGGGAAGGAAATCAAACCTCTGCATTGAACTAAGGCATCTGGTTTTGAGGGAAGTATAGAGTTGGTTGTAGAATAAGTACAGTAAATCGGTGTTTATTCAACTAATGGCTCTTTTTATTAACATTTAAATCTATGATGATCTAAACAAAAACTGAAATCATGTCAATATGTATTTTCTAACAGAATTTTTTTTTTTTACTTTGTATTTCTTATATTAATTTGTTATCCTCAAAGCTGTCATTTGAGCCGTCTTGAAAAACCGTGATATATAGGGGTGTGATTAAAAGTGTGATAAAAGTGAGATAGAAAAGTGTGATTTCTAGACCTAGAAAAGTCATGGAAATTAATAAAATCTCAAAAAGTCCTTTAATTGTTTAGATTTTTTTCTAGTTATTTAAAGCTCTAAAATATTGCATCAATAGAAATTGAATAGAAAAAAAAGATTTTTGGGAGTAAAAAGTCATTTTAGAAATAACTAACGAGTTAAGACGTAAATTCATTGGTAAAAAAAAAAACATGAAGAATATTAAGGTATTGCAACATCTATAATTATAGAATGTAATTATTCAAATTCTATATTATTATTTTATTTAATTGTTTTAATATGCCGCCATTCCTTGTTTCTATATATATATAAAAAAAAAAATTTTTTTATAATAATAACATTTACTAATATTTCAGTAAATCTCTATATTTTTGCTATTATACTGCACAGCATATTTATGCATCACACATTATTAAATAACTGCATTAAAATTAGTGATATCTGTATTGTTAGCTGGGTTGTATTTTGCCTCCAAGATACCTGTGCTTTTTTTGTTTTAGTCTTGGTGCGAATAGACCTTTCATCATAGATTTAACTGGGTTTTTCATTTTGTTCA
Organism: Rhinichthys klamathensis goyatoka; assembly: GCF_029890125.1. NCBI lineage: Eukaryota > Metazoa > Chordata > Actinopteri > Cypriniformes > Leuciscidae > Rhinichthys > Rhinichthys klamathensis. The sequence continues at coordinate 728,708 of NW_026606627.1, read as the reverse complement.
AGGAGGTCTTTATGAATAGTAGCCCAGAACAATATTTTAATGAGCTGGGCATGTTTCAGGGTGGAGTGATGGCTCTAACTGGGAGCATTGTAAGCTTTGAATACTAAGAATTTGAGTCCATTAATGAGGTATAAGAAGCCAGAGGCCTGTAGGTCTCAGTGCAGGCAGGGTGCAGAGAAGCCACAGTGAAGTTTGCCAGATAAGGGAAAGAAAGCATGCGAGTGTATGAGTTTGTGCATTACAGATTATGATTTGATATGTTTTCTGTACAGCTTGTCTTGACCTTCTGCTAGAGGAGTGTTGCTCCGTACTGTTCTAGGAGTCCAGCAGTGTGGTTCTGATATAGCCAAGCCCTTTTTCACACACTGTAAAGAACTTCTTACCCTTACGAAAAATAAATATACTTCAAGTTAATTTTATTAAATATACTTAAGTAAAGTTCAAGTATATTTTTAGTATACTTTATGTAGTAAGCATACTTATATAAATGTACTAGAATTATACTTGTAAGTGTACTGTTTCGATACAATTGGGACTAAATTGTCCCACTCTTTAGTATATAAAAGTATACTTTTAAGTATACTTTAAGTGTAACAGTAGTAAACGTCCTGGTCGACTGAAGGAGGGAACAGATGACGTAGTCAACGTTCTCGACTGAAAGGAAACTGAGTACACAAGTAGTTTACAACTATGTTTTTTCATTTGTACTGCAACTATACTACAAGTGAACTTATAGGTATACTGATAGTTTACTAGTCACATTTTTTTTGTTTATGAAACTTTGAAGTATACACTCAGTGAACTACTAGTTCTTTTTTATCAATATTAAAATCTGAGAAAAATCGCAAAATATGTTGTTTAATTTTTGATGATTTAATTGTTTTACATTTGCGTAAACAATCTTCTATCACCTGTTTCTGCTTCTTCACCTGTGTTTTGATCCAGAGATAAATCAGATTCTCAGAATTGGGAACATATGTTTTCTTTATAATTCAATATTTTCAAACAAAGTAAGTTTATAAGACAGTATGTAAAACTATTTGGGAAATATTGAATAGGCTACTCAATCAAAAGAGTAAACACAAGCCACGTACACTTAGGATAACACAAATTATACTTTTAAGTATATCTCAATCAAAAGATTGAGTACATGTATAGCCCAAGTATGTCAATTATACTAACGTGCAATCTTAAGTATATTTTCTGAGAAGTATATAAAAAGTAGACTGAAAGGATACTTTCTTATTTTTAGTTTAAAGGAAGTATACTGACTGCACACTCGAATAAACGTTTATTTAAAAAAAAATCTTTTTTATAATTTTATCGATGAAAGGTGCAGAATCCTTGGTGCCACATACATTAGTTTAGTTAATAGACACCTGTACTTTTATAATAAATTATATTATTGTAAAATGTACTTTTTTTTAAGACAACAGATGCAGATTTTCCAGTAGATTTTGAAAAATATTTTATGTATGTAGAATACAAATATGTATATTAGCAAATCTGTACCCTGACATATCCGCAAAGTGTGAATGGCATCAATACGTTAAGTCATTTTAGCTGAATTAATTGCAGTTTTATACTTTTATAAGCAAACCCTAACCACGATGGTTGAAGAATATCAATAGAATGCCTTCAATAATGTCTACAAATGCATCCAAATCCTGTAGAATTAATAAATGCTCATTTCGCTGCTCATCTGAACATTTTCATCAAATGCCTCATTGTAGAAATTTCCACACACCACTTCGCTGTAAGACTCATAATCACTGAAGGAGTTTCAATCCTAGAAGTTGTGAGCAGCTAGAATAGAGATGTCACAATGGCAAACACAAGTGGCAGCAAAACCGTCTTCCTTTCAAAAGCAACACTTAACGTTGCGCTTGATTCAGTGCTCTGGGAACACTTTGTGTGTGAACAGCTGTGAAATATGTGTGTAACACATCAATGGATTTGACTTTGACTTTGAACCTCGGACAGTGACGTCATTGGAATGCACGCTCGTCAGAGGCTATAATTAGATGTGCCACAGATGTCTTTTTGTCTTCAGACCATACTGGTATGTGTGTGACTCTAACTCCTAGCAGAGAGACAGAGAGAGCTTGTTTGACTAGGCAGTGTGCAGAAAACTCCCTCTCACTCTTTTAAACAAGTGAAAAAGGAAAAGAAAAGAAAACATGAGCGATGTGCAAAGTAAAAGTTGTGTGCCTCCGTGTTCACGGCCCATGCCTGAATGCGATACACACCAGTTTTGTTTTGTGTGTTTGGGGGAAGAGCATGCTGTCCTTGCGTTTGAATATGGTGAGTGCAGGCGATGTGAAACGTTCACAGTTAAAGTGCTTCGAGGCTGCTTTGCTTCTTTCACAGGGGTAGCCCCCACAAGGCGATCGTGGGGCTCGCGTGTCGATCTGGCTGAGGAGCGAGACGGGTCTGTCCCTATCGCTCGCTCTCTCCTTGGGTCCTAAAGACAGTAGAAAAAGAAATACACTGCTCCTGGGAGTTCTAGCCAGAGTTCACCAACAAGGGTCTCGCCTCTTACTCATAGAGCTGCGTTGGCCGTACAGAGTTTGGTTCTCGGAGATAATATCTCTCCTCAAGGTTTCTACTGGATACTGGAAAGGAGAGGGACCTTCTTTCTCAAGTGCAGGGGACAATATTTCATCCCCGGCCTAGAGTTATAGAGACCATTTACAGTGCTAGGGCTCCCTCCACTAGAAGAAGTTATGCCAATAAATGGGGTGTCTTTGAAAGGTGGTGCACCTCCAGTAATGCAGATCCAGTTAACTGCCAGATTGCTTCAGTTCTTGACTTCCTGCAGGGACAATTATCGGTTTCACTTTATTTTGATGGTCTCTTTAACACATTCTGTTGTCTATAAGTAACATTGCAACTACATGTCTACTAACTCTCATTAGAGTATTAGTAGAGTATTAGTAGACTGGTAGGGTTAGGGTTAGAATAAGTTGACATGTAGTTGCAAAGTTACTTATAGTCAGTAGATTGTCTGTTGGAGGACCAACACAATAAAGAGTTAGCAGATATTAAGCAGACAGTCTAATAATACTCTGACAGTTAGTTGACATGTAGTTGCAAAGTTACTTATAGTTAGGAGAATGTTCAAAAGGGACCATCAAAATAAAGTGTTACCAAATTATCAACAGGCACATGCCCCACCACTCTCAGGATTTATGTGGTTACTTTATCGGCTTGCCACGCCTTGATTGACGGGGTGCCATTCGGAAAGCATCTTCTGCTCGCCCACTTATTTGTTCGTGGGGCCAGACGACCTTAGGCCTCCCATTAGAAACAAGCTCCCTTCATTGGACTTAGCTATAGTCTTGAGGGTCCGGTTGAGACCCCCTTTACACCTCTAGAGTCAGCGCCTAAGTAGCTTCTGACTCTAAAGATGGTTTTTATTATGGCTGTAACTTCTTTAAAAAGAATTAGGGATTTGCATGATCTGTCTGTCTCGCCTTCCTGCTTAGACTTTGCTCCAGGAATGGTGAAAGCAATTTTGCATCCTCATCCTGACTACTCGCTTCTTCCCGAGCCTTGGCGGGGGGTGCCCCTCTGCAGCATATGTTTGTGATGCGGCAGGCTGGTCCTTTCCGCACACATTCATAAGATGTTCATGCCACTGCGGGCTCACACGTCCTTGAGTCGACATCACAAGCTCATGCCTGAGACCTTTCACGTTCTTGTGAGCACACACTACACAGACTTGAGGGGTCCAGACACCCCCAGTGTGGCGCCGTGGGTATTCTCGTCTCCATAGCTCTGAATCAAGCGCAGCATTAAGTGTAGCTTTTGAAAGGCAACGTCTTGGGTTACTTGACTGTAACCCTGTTCCCTGAAAAAGCGGAAACGAGATGCTGTGCTTCATTGCCGCACTGACGATGTCCCAGGACTGCTCTTCAGACAAAATGATGCCTGTCGATGCACCTGTGGCACATCTAATTATAGCCTCTGATGAGCGTGCATTCCGATGACGTCACTGTCCGAAGCTATAAAAGTTCAAAGTCAATTCCATTGACGTGTTACACGCATATTTCACAGATGGTCACACAAAAAGTGCTCCCATAGCGCTGAATCAAGCCCAGAATCTTTTTCCCGCTTTTTCAGGGAACAGGGTAACAGTCAAGTAACCCGAGACGTTTTGCTTCCATTCACTCTGAACCTTTTCCTCATCAACATCCTGAGATATCTACATGTGTGAAGCCTGCAAATCACACTCCATTGATTTCCATGGAGTTGTCTGTCAAAAGAAAGATGAAAAGGTAGAAGGAAGGACAGTGCAATGGAGGGACAACCAAATCCTCAAGCACAGATCTTTTGATCTAGTAGCTTGTTAGTGGTGAACAGAGGACTGATTTCTCGCACATGCTTTCTTCTCAATGGGTTTGTGTCTGTCTGCTTTTCACACCTCACATATCAGTCTCTCACTCCACTCTTGGAGTATTCATATAATCTCACAAGGTCACGCTGTGAAATCCCCATACACAGTGACTTATTGTGCCCATTTATTTTTGTACCCATCATCTCTCTTACCTTTCCAAAAGGGCACTTTACACACCTTTAGTACAGAATTCAGTGTTCTGTCATGTCTGCTAAATGTATAAAAAACACACAGTCCAGATATCATTTCAACGGTTCTGTCGCTGACACAATACCATAATAGGTCAGAGCCAGCAGGTATCCCAGAGCCCTCCTCCAAATATGAGAGATAATTGGGCAGCACAAACACTTGCAGAAGTTGCCATGGCAACGGAAAGGTTAGGGTTCAGACTGCAATATGCTTTGGGAGGCTGGAGGCTATTTTCATTCTCCATGAAAACTATTAAGCACAATGTAGGAGGCAGTCTCTCATCCCTCTAGCAGGTAATGAAAGGTAGCCTGCAGTGTGAAGACAGAGCATCTATACACACAGGGCTCTGTCTGCTGTGGACAGTCTCTTTCTGTGCCCCTCAGTCTCCATAAAGACAGTCTTTATGAGTGTCCATTTTAGTGTAATGACTATTTGGCTTGGTGAACCACCTGTGCAAGGACCAAACATATATATCTTGAACATGTCATTAGTGGAATTATCGATATAAAAGGAGATTTTGATTTAAAAATAAAGTCTCTGACTTTCTAGTCTCTAGATATGCAACCCAATCGCACTCCCAAGGCATCAAAAACTGAAGCAAGGTCCAGCACCTTTAGCGTTACTATTAAGATGCTACAGGTACCCCTAAACATCACTATTTCGAAAAACTAGGAACTCCACTGCTTTCAATGAGAAACTGTCAATAAAGAGACGTAATACAGAGAGATCATTATGATATACACCCACCGGCCACTTTATTAGGTACACCTGTCCAACTGCTCGTTAACACTTAATTTCTAAGCAGCCAATCACATGGCGGCAACTCAGTGCATTTAGGCATGTAGACATGGTCAAGACAATCTCCTGCAGTTCAAACCGAGCATCAGTATGGGGAAGAAAGGTGATTTGAGTGACTTTGAACGTGGCATGATTGTTGGTGCCAGAAGGGCTGGTCTGAGTATTTCAGAAACTGCTAATCTACTGGGATTTTCACGCACAACCATCTCTAGGGTTTACAGAGAATGGTCCGAAAAAGAAAAAACATCCAGTGAGCGGCAGTTCTGTGGGCGGAAATGCCTTGTTGATGCCAGAGGTCAGAGGAGAATGGCCAGACTGGTTCGAGCTGATAGAAGGGCAACAGTGACTGAAATAACCACTCGTTACAACCGAGGTATGCAGCAAAGCATTTGTGAAGCCACAACACGCACAACCTTGAGGCGGATGGGCTACAACAGCAGAAGACTCCACCGGGTACCACTCATCTCCACTACAAATAGGAAAAAGAGGCTACAATTTGCAAGAGCTCACCAAAATTGAACAGTTGAAGACTGGAAAAATGTTGCCTGGTCTGATGAGTCTCGATTTCTGTTGAGACATTCAGATGTTAGAGTCAGAATTTGGCGTAAACAGAATGAGAACATGGAACCATCATGCCTTGTTACCACTGTGCAGGCTGGTGGTGGTGGTGTAATGGTGTGGGGGATGTTTTCCTGGCACACTTTAGGCCCCTTAGTGCCAATTGGGCATCGTTTAAATGCCACGGCCTACCTGAGCATTGTTTCTGACCATGTCCATCCCTTTATGGCCACCATGTACCTATCCTCTGATGGCTACTTCCACCATGTCACAAAGCTCTAATCATTTCAAATTGGTTTATTGAACATGACAATGAGTTCACTGTACTAAAATGGCCTCCACAGTCACCAGATCTCAACCCAATAGAGCATCTTTGGGATGTGGTGGAACGGGAGATTCGCATCATGGATGTGCAGCCGACAAATCTGCGGCAACTGTGTGATGCCATCATGTCAATATGGACCAAACTCCCTGAGGAATGCTTCCAGCACCTTGTTGAATCTATGCCACGAAGAATTGAGGCAGTTCTGAAGGCAAAAGGGGGTCCAACCCGTTACTAGCATGGGGTACCTAATAAAGTGGCCGGTGAGTGTATTTTGTGGTATGATTTAAACAGCCACACTAATTTTATTTACATTACAGTATTTAGAAATGTTTTAGCTCATAACATGAACCATACCCATAAACCTAACCATTTATCAAAGTAAAACAAATTAAAACATATGTTACAAATATAACAGGCAGATACAACTACAGTCACAATTTATTCCAAGTCGTCCAAGATCGCTTTGTGTGAAGAACAGACCCAAAAGTGATCAGCTTTGATTGTGAAATGCCATTGGTGCTTGTGTGTCTTGTGACTGATTGTATGTCACCGTTCTGATTTATCTTTTGAATGAGATATGACTGCTTTAATGGGGCAGGATCATTTTGCAGCAACACCATTTAATGGATCATTCACAAAGTCTGCAGCACAAGTTATATGCCAATTGCAAATACTTAGTATTAGGAGTTTGTTTACCCAGCTATTTCGCTAAACTTCAATTTATCCCTATAGGAATTTTCTTCTTTCTCCTTCCCCTTGTATGACTAACTATACTTACTTTCTGTACTTACTTCATACCTCCTTTTTTAGTTTAAAAACCATCATTAAATGCACATGCACACGTTTTATGGGGACTTTCCATAGAAATAATGATTTTTATACTGTACAAACTGTATATTCTATCCCCTAACCCTAAACACAACCCTCATAGAATGCATTTATACACTTGTAAAAAAAAAAACACACAATTTAGTATAATTTATAAGCTGCTTTACTCAGGGGATCAAAAAAATGTCCCTGGTATTGCCATCTTTTTAGGGACATTTTGTCCCCACAATGTAGGGTTTACCAGGACCACACACACACTCGTTGGAACACCTATAAATATGAAGACATTACAGATATAAGCATAATGGTTTTTATACTGAGATAATGATTTTCTAGCCACTAACCCTAAACCCTACATCACAGAACACGTTCTGCATTTTACATTTTTAGTAAATAGTTTACTATGCTTTTTGAATCGCAAGGATGTCGGCATGTCCTCATAATGTAGGGGGCGCGGCCTGAAACCTGAATACACACTACAATAAAAAGACTTTGGGTCCTCATAATCAGAGGTTAATTCTAAACTTCTAGGGGCCCCAAGCTAAACTTTGTGAAGAGGCCCCCCAATGAAATGACCCCCTTTCCGATATGTTCTTTTAGACCAGTTTCACCGTGTCAGCACACAATATACAGTGAGTTGAATTTCAATAAGCATTAGTACTAATGACAATGGTACTCCGTATGCAAGGTGCAACAAATTTTACTTTATGAAAAAAAGTATATGTGTAAAGAGAAAGCCTTTAAAAACACATTACACTGCCAGTAAGAACAAGTAAAATTAAATAATTTTCGTTGAAAGATAAATAAATACTTTGTGAAAGTATCGCTCTGACACTATCTAGCTGTCAGAAAAATGTCAAGTCAAGTCAAGTCACATTTATTTATATAGCGCTTTTCACAATACAGATTGCATCAAAGCAGCTTCACAGTGATAACATGAAAGTTGTACAACACAGTTCAATAATATTGTTGAATATTAAATATCCCCAACTAAGCAAGCCAAAAGCAAGGCGACAGTGGCAAGGAACCAAAACTCCATCAGATTGGATGGAGAAAAAAACCTTGGGAGAACCCAGGCTAGTCAGGGGCCAGTTCTCCTCTGGCTAACAATCATAGGGTTTTAAAGAAGCTTTACAGTAAGTCCATATCAGAGAGTACCTGGAAAAAATACATTTAGTTAATCATGTAATATTTAGGGGATAACATATCGCCGGCGTTGAGTCGTCTCTTCGCAGGCGTCGAGTCGTCTCTTCACAGGCGTTGGTCTTCTCATCACAGGCGTTGAGGCATCCGAAATCCCCGTGAGAGGCAGGATACCAAACTGGAGCCTACGAACGCCATTTTTCTCGGGACAAGCGTCCCGAGATAACAGCAGAAAGGCAGATGGGAAATAATTAGCATAGCTGATGTTCATAATGATTTCCATTACACGGGAGTAGGTGTTAGAAAACCATAATCTCACAACTCTCCGTAACCCAAACTCTCCGCAACCCAACCGCAACCATACGGACCGACCCGTTTGTCTATAAGGCTGTCGAGCCCCACTGGTGCGTTAAGCAGTTTCAGTGGCAAACGGTTCCGTATGGCATAGCAGAGGACTAAAAGGTAAGCATTATGTGAATGCTTGACTAAAGAGACACGTCTTTAGTCTAGTTTTAAACTGTGTCAGCGAGTCAGAGCATCGGACCGTATCGGGAAGGCTATTCCAGAGTTTTGGAGCTAAATATGTCTATATGTCTATGTCTATGTCTAAAATGTCTCGGATTCCAACTGTTACCGTTGTTCCTTGAGAAGGGAACCAGACGCTGCATTGATGATGACACTATGGGGAACGCCTCTGCGTGTTAGAGTCTGAAGTACGTGTGAAACTAGTAGGGCTGTACTCAAAGAAAATCTTGGACGACTGAAGTCCTGAAATTTTCGACTAAAAATGACAATAGAAAAAAAAACGTTAAATTAATTAGCTGCGCACTGTGCGCAGTACTTGGTAGCCTTGTTGTCCGCCTAAATTAATTATAAATCAACATTAAAAACTAGTAGGCTATTTGCAGTATATTAAATCGTTTTTGACCTAATTATTTTGCACTGAAATGAGTCTGTCGGCTCTGACAGCGTTGCATCACGTGCACCTGCGCAATATCATAGCCTATGATTTCCGAAAATAGTACTATGTTGTCAACTAGTGATATCATCGCAAGAACTGTTGAGGAATATGCAACATAATTTAGACAATTCTTTTTGTCATATGTTATAATAATAAGTTATAACTGTCAGACACTATCATTTCAGAAACGAATAGACCATTAACTTAAAGCTTTTACTTTTAATAAACACAAAAGGCACATCCACTTTAATAAAAAAAAAATATATATATTAAACAAACCAGATCAAGAGCAGAAACAAAATAAAGTGCATAACTGATATGCCAATTCTGTTATGTTCATATAGCCTACTCAAAACAGACAGGGCAACCTAACGCAGACAAGTTAGCTTACACTTTGCATTCCACCTTTTTCCCGTTATCAATTTGAACAAAATGCTGCCACACTGTTGATGTCTTTGTTGTTGACATGTTAGAAGAGGACTGACTATTAAACACTCTCACAATTAAATAAATAATATTCAGCATCAAATCTTCTATAGCCTACTTATCTGTCTCTCTTCTCCAGTGGGTTGGGCTAATCTAAAAAAAAGTGAAAACAAGGGGGGTGTTCTGAAGACAGACTGTTACCTGTGAAACAGGGGTACTCTGAAAACACCCCCATTAGCAGTTAGTGCTTTCCAACTGATGAAATGAGCGCGGCAAAACTGATAAAAAGAACGCGGCAAAAAATCGACCAATCAGAATTTTGGTCGAATCAGAACGTATCGACCAATTAATCGACTAATCGACTGGGACAGTACAGCCCTAGAAACTAGACCAATCCTGATTGGTGATATATTTGTGACCTAGGCAGCATGATGGTACACAACAGCATTAGCTTCTGATAAACTGAAGCAAGACGCTCTCAGGCATTTAGGAGTTGTGGCAAAGTGACGCAGTGTCTTGTTACCTTCTCAGGGAACAAGGGTTACAGTCATAACCCCAAGGGAACTCGAAAGATGACATGATTGGAACAAATACCCATTGCACCACGCTGACTAATGCCTGCCCTGGTGTGAAGCTGTCCAAGCACAACTCAGGGCAAGAGTACTTGAAACTAGGTGTGGATGGAAGACTGCAAAATCTTATGAAAGTGTGCAGGGAGGCCCAGCCTGCCACATCACAGACTTGCTAAAAGGAAACCCCCGATAACAGGGCTTTAGAAGATGCCATACTTCTAGTAGAATGAGCCCTGATTAGAAGAGGCAAATGCAGACAGCACGCCTCATCAGCCAAAGAGATTGCCTTGACAATCCATTTGCTAATTGACTGCTTTGAGGGCGTGGAACCCTTCCTAGGTGACCAACTAGTAACTGGTTTGACTTCCTTCAATGAGAGGACCTATGGTCCAGGGCACATGGCACAGGGCGCAACAAGTGAAGCTTCTCCTGGTCCACGACACATGATATGTGTAGTTTGTAGTCCTGCAAGACAATAGAGCGAGCCACGTTAGTAGGCACTTTGGGTACGTAGTCCAGTCTAAGGTGGAGAATGTCTTTCACTCTCCCAGCAGCGTAATACAGAGGGTGTAGACAACGCTGGAACCCCGGAAGTCCATGGTGGAAGCTGGGTGTCGACCACTGAAGGCTGACCTGGAGGGATGAGGGAGCCCAGGGGAGTCTCAGGGCTGACGGGCCGCAGAGGCGACGATGGAGCGGTGAGCAAAAGCGATGGCGACGGGCTGACAGTCCGAGGTGGAGACGTGGGCCTGGAGGCCCGAGGTGCAGCCGGTGAGTCGACCTCATGCAGCGCTGGTGGAAGTGGAGCCTGAGGCGATGTAGATGAGCCACATGGAGCTAGCAGCGGGGGCAGAGCCAAGGAGCTTGACTACACCAGTGGTGCCGACGAATCCAGGGGACTGGCCATAACCAGTGGTGGAGATGGGACCATGAAGGGAGGCAGGGACATCGGCAGAAGAAGATCTCTGGACGGGACCGTCATCCAAATATCCAGATGGGACCGGCGGAGAAGACGAGGATTCGAGGGTAGGGACTTGGGTGGGAACTGGATCCGTGGACCACAGATCTATCAGGTCTAGGTCCGCTCCTGGCTCTGGGATGGACTGGTCAGCACGCATAGTCTCCGGGCTGTGTGGGTACCCAGTTCTGGTTCTGGGATTACCTCGGTGGTTGCCTCGGGGATGCAGGCTGTGAGGGAGAGGCCTCCATGTCGGAGCATCCAGCTCAAATAACCCGACATTTTCCGGTTTTAGGGGAGGAGGAGGAGACGCAGTGCTGGAGAGTCCATGTTTTTTTTTTTTACTCTTTTTTTAGTGGTCGGTTATTCTGTCACGCATCTGTCTGACTGAACAGAACAGGGAATATAAATATATAAAGTAAATGAGGACACTAAACAGGAACAGCTGGATGAAGATTAACTAAGAAACCATAGTAACTAATGAGAACTCATACAAACATGACAGAAACTGAACTAAACTGAACATTCATACGGATCAGGTTATGTTCAGAGAATAAGACTATATGGCAACTTACATTCCCTGAAAGTTACCTCCATTTTTGGAACAGAATGTTGAGGTTATCCGCTTACTTAAACCCTTAAACATACTCGGGTTTGTCACATTACCTGCTTTCTATAATACCCCCCTGGTATTAAGATGTTTATTGGTCAATCGGATCACAAGTGGACAGAGCTAAATACAGGTGTGAACTAGGTCTAAAACGTTTTGAGGTTGTCCACTTTCAACCAATTCCTGAGGTAGTCGAAAACGCATTTGTAGTGTAGACGCTCATATGGTCGAATTCATTTGAACAGCCGCATAAGACATACTACTCTCCACCTACTGATCTGATGCGTAAACATTATGAGAAACGCGCTAACCAGACGGGATTTAAACTTTGTCGGCTGAAGACCCAAATTTGGATTGTAGACAAAAAAATACCGTACCAAGATTGAAAGATCTGAAAAAGCACATTCATTTCATAAATCAGGACAGAAGTGGTTGAGAGTGTACAAAAGAGACGAAATAAAACACCAGAAAACATGTTTAGGGTACGTTTCTCCCTTATCTACTTGTGATCTGATCACCAAAACCATCTTAATACCAGGTGTAAACAGGGGCTTAATCAGCGTCTGGTTTCGATGCTCACATGCTTGATGAACGGACTCCGCCATTGGACTTACCTGTGTTTCTCTCGTGTGTTTCAAGGACAGCTTTGTGCTGGTACTGTCTTTGTTTAATGCTTACCTGTTGTCATGTGGATTGTTGTCTTTATCACCTTCTGCCACTATTCACCATTATCATCTGTTGTTTCATTACTTTGGATCAGAACTGCTATTTACCTCATCTGTCAATAAACCCGCAATTGAGTTCATCATCTGTCTCTGCGTGCTCAAATGTGACAAAGCAGCGAATCAGCATATTAGAATGATTTCTGAAGGATCATGTGACTGAAATATTGTGTTTCCTCCAAAACTTTGTGTTCCCTCGTAAAGATATTTGCATTCTCAAAAACTTTTGAGGTCTCTCGCAAAACCTGTTGTGAGCTCAGACAAACACTTCATGTTTAATGTCCCGCTGGCAGTGTTTCAGACGCTCCATACAGTAACAATGGAGCGGTTCATAGTGTTTGAACTTGGACTCAAATATAAAGAAAATGCGGTCACTGCTTATTCACAGATTCGAACTCGTGAGCTTGACGTTGTTAAAACAAAAATGACACCTATTTCCAAACATAGGGTAACACAATAGAATACGGTTCCCTCGTTAATGAATAACTACACAGGAACAAATGAGTAACACAATATTAACAATCTAGTAACTACTATTAACTAACAAGAAATTCTGATTAACGAATTAGTAAGTAATAGCGCACAGATGAAAGTGATAGTTCACTATTAACTAGTTGATAACTACTATTTTTTTAATGCTTCCCAGATAACTACTGAAAAAGATTAATAATTCACGCAAAACTAATCAATAACTAATGCAGGACAAATGACTAGCACTACATTAACATTAATAACTGCTACTGTAAACAAATACACAAGGTTTATCAATATGTAATAGCATAGCAGACTTATGATTTGGGAAATAATTAGCCTATGCTCTCTCCTAGAGAACTATTTATCAACTGAATAATTTTAAAGAAATGGCTTTTTAAATGCAGTTGTCGGGACCTTACTTGTCCTGTAGTGATTCAATGCCAGTCCAGAGGAATGCCAGAAAATTGTCCAGAGTCACGGTGACGGCTGGAACATATTGAGTTATCAGCCATCCAAATATCATATACAGTGATTTTATTATTTAACCTACCTCGCAAAAAAATATGTTTTTATTTATGTCTCCTACCTCATACGTGTGTGCAAATATCTTGTGAAGGATTAGATTCTACACTTTAGGATTGGCTTTTCATGTAAGAATCATGGTAACTAACTAGTAATGACTCAAGTGTTACTACATAGTTCTAAAGGAATTACTAATTATTTGGATCCGTATTCTAAAGTGAAGATCATGGTAACTAACTAGTAATTACTCAAGTGTTACTACATACTTCTATGGGAATTACTATCTGAAACTTCACCAAAAACCTCAAAAGCTTAAAAGAATTAGTAATTCCTTGTAAAGTATGTAGTAACACTTGAGTAATTACTAGTTAGTTACCATGATCTTCACTTTAGAATATGGATCCAAATAATTAGTCATTCCTTTAGAAGTATGTAGTAACACTTGAGTCATTACTAGTTAGTTACCATGATTCTTACAGTAGTTCTCTGGGAAGCATTAAAAAAAGTAGTTATTGATTAGTTAATAGTGAACTACCACTTTCATCTGTGCGCTATTACTTACTAATTTGTTAATCAGAATTTCTTTTTAGTTAATATTAGTTACTAGATTGTTAATATTGTGTTACTCATTTGTTCCTGTGTAGATATTCATTAACGAAGGAACCGTATTCTAAAGTGTTACCAAACATAGTAATGTAGACAACTGAATTTGGTGACACTACAGTGTGTTACATTGAAGTTAATGACTATTTTTGTAATTATGCTTTTTGGGTTTTGCACTTTGCAAACGGTCCCTTGAGACTTGTCTCTCAGCCACCTGCTCATGTAGAGACCAATTTATATTATAAGGCTAAACATTTAACAATGTTTAGCTTACAAGTTATTGATTATCGGGAAGTTCGAATATGTGAAAATATTGCCAACTTTGCTGAACTCCTTGAACTAAACACTGACCGTATTTCTTTATATTTGAGTTCAATATAGGAGGATGAACTGCTCCATTGTTAACGTACAGAGCTGTCTGAAAAACTGCCAGCGGGACATTAAGCAGGAAGTGTTTGTCACAGCAGGTTTTGTGAGAGAACACAAATATCTTTGCGAGGGATTGGAAAGTTTCTGAGAGAACGCAGAAGATTTGAAATATATATTTTCTCCCATCCCAAATTTTTTCACCACCATATCCCAAATTGTATACACTATGCCTAGTTTATAGACCCCTTTTGCGCCGACGTCACAATTACGTCACGGCGCTAGCGGGAGGCAAAACAAACGGACAACTGGAGGCGACTAATACAAACCAGCACAGATTCGGCTACATAATAAGGAGCTTAATTATTATTATTATTATTAAATGTCATCTTGTTGTGTTTTTAGGGTGCAATAATCAATGAAAAATGAATATGCTGTATCTGGAATTTTTATTTCTAGAAAATATTCACATCATTAAAATTGCACTGTAATGTCACTCTTTAATGTGGCGCGATTTGGGGCGTGGCAAAAGGACATGATTAAAGGGTTTTTGTTCTTCTAATACTTCTACGACAAAAATCAGCAATACTGTTGGTATTCAAACCCTGAAAAATAAAAATAGCCGACTACGCCACCTAGGTCATTTACTAAAACCCAGGACCCAAGTTCACCCAATTAAATCTTTCTCACTGAGGGCTGGACACTATTGACACTCAAACAGTAGTAGATTGAAGTACAAAATATTTTATTACCATAAAATCAGGATGACCTAAATATTAAAACAAGTTTAATTTGTTATAACTTGTATAGTTTTTATACTAAATAACTTGTATAGTTTTTATAACTTGTATAGTTTTTATAGTTTTAACTCTGTGCATTTGGAGTCGAGTGCAGCAGACGACGAGCGGAGTAATCACGGTTGTACAGCTGTTTGGAGACGAGCGATTCAGCGAGTGCTGTTCAGAGACGAGTGAGTCCGCGGTTGGTGGGACGGCGCACGGCGACGCAGAGTTTTCACAACGCTGGAAATTGACTAGACTGGGTAGTGGGAATTGCTACCCGGTCATATTGTGAGTACAATCCTAATAACTGATGTTTGAAGATCGTCGGAGAGATATTGTTGTGACTATTTTTTGCATCTAATTCATAACTAATAGAGATTAAGAACTGTACTAATTAGTCTGTCAACAGATGTGTTATGAAAAACGAGCATAGCAATACAAACACTTAATCAATGAGCCAACATATAACATTAAAATGTAAAAAATGCATTCTTCTTAATACTTTGCTCCCATCACATCTTTACATTGTCGTCTTCTTGGCGCTGGCTAGGCAGAACTGCGGATCATATCACACAAGTCTTGAACACATGACCATTCATCACATAGTTATGGGCATCTAAAGATTTATATGCCCTCAGTTTCCCTTTAGGCTCGGTTTCTCTATCGGATAGGTGTAGAAGTCGGGCCACTCAACCGGAGGTAGCGTTAAAGTTAATCCTGTCAGATCGTCCATCCATTGAATGAGTGCGTACAGTAGGCCTACGGGTCAGCCAATCTGGTTCCGTCTGTTAAAATTAACTTTTGCAAATAACAATTAGCAATCTGGACACTGAGTGACCTTGCATATTAAGATAAAATCGGATTTTCTCCAGGTATTGTTAAAAAACAAGCTAACAAAACTTGCAAACTAACGTTAGGGAAGCGGCCAGAGGGATCGTTCTGCCTCCACCTAAGCTCCGCCCACAAAAAAACGTCACCATGTTTACCAACTGAAAAGGGGTCTATTGATCTATAAGAGACCTTTAGCTTTATTAAAATTTGGCAAATTTAAATGAAACAAATACATGGAGTCATTCTGGTGACTTGTTAATAAACTCAGTTTAGTTACTTCGACATGGTCATTGGGTTCATCGTATACAGTTAAATGAGATCAGATCTGTTGTCTCAGGTCTGATCCATAAGCTTTTTTTTTTATTGTGAGGAAATCTGTAACAGAATGTAGCTCTCACAGTATCAACATTAAAGAGTCCCTCGGTTACGACAGCAACCAGTTTACTATGACGATAAAAAGCATTGCATCTCACCCTCACTCATGTGCACACTTCAAAGCCTCTGCTTTTGTGCCAGCCGACCATGTTGATGAAGAATGTTGTCTCCTATTCTTGCTCACCCCTGCAGCTATTTCTACCTCCCTCTCCCACCTCTTTTTGTGGCCAGTCCTTCCTCTTTCCCTCAGACAGCAGCTTATCTGCATTAAAGAAGCTGTCACTGACACCCCAGCAGTGGAATACTGGAAACAAGTCTGGCACTTGGTGTCGGTTCTGTGTGA
The DNA here is from genome assembly GCF_029890125.1 of Rhinichthys klamathensis goyatoka. Taxonomy (NCBI): domain Eukaryota; kingdom Metazoa; phylum Chordata; class Actinopteri; order Cypriniformes; family Leuciscidae; genus Rhinichthys; species Rhinichthys klamathensis. Next base: position 711,923 of record NW_026606627.1, on the reverse strand, counting down.
GTGAAACTGCAGTAGATAACATGAAACCTGCTGAGCCATAAAGAGTCAGAGAATGCTGGTCTTATCTAGAGAAACACACCGAGAGATGCTTAATCCATTACGACTGCAATCATGCCACCAGTGAGAAACACATACCCCCACACGTAGACCTGATAAAAAAAGCCATACATAAACCAGTTCAATTCTCCATCTATCAGAATGCATTTAAAATGTAAATGGATGTCATCAAGTGTGCAAACAATCTTGCTTGTCTTTCTCAAATTGTACAATAAAGGAAGAATTCACCCAAAAAGTAATATAATTTAATGAAAACAATTATTAGCGCTGTCACCTTAGAGTAAGCAGGTCTTTGGTTCAAGTCCAGTTTGAGCCAGGAAGACTTTCTGTGTGGAGTTTGCATGTTGGCATGGGTTTTCTCCCAGTGCACATGAAGTATGGGTAAATTAGAGGCACTAAGTTGCCTGTATAAGTCAAAGTGTGAATATGTGAGAGTTTGTTAGCCCTGTGGACTGGCCATCTGTTCGGGTGTTTTTCTGCCTATGGCCTGAGATACTGGGATAGCCACTCACCCTCATAAACACAGTGAATCAGTGCGTTTACATGAACCCTCATAATGCAATTATAATGGGATTTTTTTATTTTTTATTGCGATTAAACCTTACCTCGTGTAAATGCAATACTTGATCAAACTAATGCAATTAAACTCATAATCATAGTAACCATATGTGCATTAAACTATGTGGCACACGCTAATTTCAATCGCAATAAACAGTAATGTAAACACGCCTTAAACGCATCATTGCCGCTCTGACCAAATTGCGCATGTGCTCGGTTCTACACATGTTGTTCACTTCATGAATGGACATAATAAATAATATAATAATAAATAATAAATAGAAGAACGCAACGGCAGCATAGGAAAACCCTGCATTGCGATGTTCATCATGGCGCCGAATAATATCCAGTACGTCCATAAAAATGTAATTTGAATTTGATGCGAGTAGATTGAAACAATGGCTGGTAACATGCATACTGCATCCCTATCTGAGTGTGTTATAACAACGCTATCTCACGACCAATTCGTCCGAATTTGACGAGTGATTAAAAGATGGCTAATTCGTACGAATTCGTACGACCTCATTTGTACGAAGTTGTACGATTTGTCTAAACCCACGTGATGGGTAGGTTTAAGGGCGGGGTCAGGGGTAGGTCATTCGTACGAATTCATACGAATTGGGCAACTCGTCAAATATGTACGTTTTAGCAAAAATCTTACTAATTCGTACGAGTGAAGTCGTACGAATTGTTACGAATTAGCCATCTTTTAATCACTCGTCAAATTCGGACGAATTGGTCGTGAGATCGGGTTGGTTATAACCATACTTATTAGCAAATAATCAGAATAATAAAATTGCATGTAAACTGACAACATGACATCATGACTTTGCGTAAACATACACGCCACTTTCAATTCAAGTGGCGTGTTATCTATACGCATTTTGAGCTATCCGCGTGTATGTCCACGCCGAAATCTTTTGCGTGTATGTCTACGCCATTAAACGTCCGAGTGATTCCGCGTGTATGTGTACGCCGTTAAATGTCCGAGCGAAACGAAGCAAAATCAATATATTACATCTGTGGAGCGATATTTCTTTTCCTAGGATGGTAGGAGAAGACTCATAAATGGTATTAACCCCAGTGACGGGTAGGTTTAGGGACGGGGTTGGGGTAGGTCATATATTTATATGTACATAATACAGTAATATAACGTTAAGTCAAAGGCGTTGATAAACACGCTGAAAAGCGATTATGCGTGTTGATAGCACGCCAAAAATGGAAATACGAATTGGCGTGTCATACATACGCCATTTCATGAGATCAGTCTGAAACTGAAGTCATGTCATGTTCTGCTCATGTCATGTACACTTCTTACTGCGATTAAGACCTTACTCTGATTAATAGAAATAATCACATTATTGGTGCACATGTAAACATAGTCATAGCTCATGGCTAGCTCGAATTGAAGTTGTTATTTGCTGAAAATTGTTTCCCCTCTTCTGCAGTTCTCAAATCAAAATATGTACAGTTCTGCCTTTCAAACAGGTTTTGAAATTAACTTTTTCTTTTACCAGCCAATTTGGCTACTTCAGTCTTAAGTTACCGGCCAGAAACAGAAATAAATCATATTATTAAAATCGCAGCTTAGGTTTAAATGATTATTATAAAACCTGAATATGACAGTCAGATATTGTTCTCGGATAAGTCTCAGTGAATTCTCTTATAAAACAGAAAAGTCAGTGAACTTAGCATATTAAATCCTCTCCTCCATTGACATGCATTAAACAAAGTTAACCCCATTTTCATGAAAATCATGCCCTGAAATATCATGTCATTAATGCAAAATTATACCTCAGCAATACCATCAGTGTATTGACAGCAAATGCTTCTCTTTGAAAGCAATGGGTTTACCGGCAGTGACGCAATAAAGGCACTAAAGGCCTGTTTGGGTCCTCACTCACAGAACCTGACAGACAGTTGAACACGCTCAGTTTGATATCTGATGCTTAAGTCCTGTGGATATTAGAAAACAGATTTGCAGAAATGCAATTTGAAAAGGATTTCAAACCACATATGAATGTAGCTCAAAATGTTGTAAACATTGCGTTTCATGTGATTTTTTTTTTTTTTTGCCGTTTACAAATGCTAAATGTGATCGCATTGCAAATGGATATGCCCAACAATCTGATTTGGACTGACAGCCTGAACGAGTGTACTTTAAATCTTCAAAAGGTATATACACTCACCTAAAGGATTATTAGGAACACCTGTTCAATTCCTCATTAATGCAATTATCTAATCAACCAATCACATGGCAGTTGCTTCAATGCATTTAGGGGTGTGGTCCTGGTCAAGACAATCTCCTGAACTCCAAACTGAATGTCAGAATGGGAAAGAAAGGTGATTTAAGCAATTTTGAGCGTGGCATGGTTGTTGGTGCCAGACTGAGTATTTCACAATCTGCTCAGTTACTTGGATTTTCACGCACAACCATTTCCAGGGTTTACAAAGAATGGTGTGAAAAGGGAAAAACATCCAGTATGCGGCAGTCCTGTGGGCGAAAATGCCTTGTTGATGCTAGAGGTCAGAGGAGAATGGGCCGACTGATTCAAGCTGATAGAAGAGCAACTTTGACTGAAATAACCACTCGTTACAACCGAGGTATGCAGCAAAGCATTTGTGAAGCCACAACACGCACAACCTTGAGGCGGATGGGCTACAACAGCAGAAGACTCCACCGGGTACCACTCATCTCCACTACAAATAGGAAAAAGAGGCTACAATTTGCAAGAGCTCACCAAAATTGGACAGTTGAAGACTGGAAAAATGTTGCCTGGTCTGATGAGTCTCGATTTCTGTTGAGATATTCCGATGGTAGAGTCAGAATTGGCGTAAACAGAATGAGAACATGGATCCATCATGCCTTGTTACCACTGTGCAGGCTGGTGGTGGTGGTGTAATGGTGCGGGGGATGTTTTCTTGGCACACTTTAGGCCCCTTAGTGCCAATTGGGCATCGTTTGAATGCCACGGCCTACCTGAGCATTGTTTCTGACCATGTCCATCCCTTTATGGCCACCATGTACCCATCCTCTGATGGCTACTTCCAGCAGGATAATGCACCATGTCACAAAGCTCGAATTATTTCAAATTGGTTTCTTGAACATGGCAATGAGTTCACTGTACTAAAATGGCCCCCACAGTCACCAGATCTCAACCCAATAGAGCATCTTTGGGATGTGGTGGAACGGGAGCTTCGTGCCCTGGATGTGCATCCCACAAATCTCCATCAACTGCAAGATGCTATCCTATCAATATGGGCCAACATTTCTAAAGAATGCTTTCAGCACCTTGTTGAATCAATGCCACGTAGAATTAAGGCAGTTCTGAAGGCGAAAGGGGGTCAAACACAGTATTAGTATGGTGTTCCTAATAATCCTGTAGGTGAGTGTATATATATATATATATACACTCACCGGCCACTTTATTAGGTACACCTGTCCAACTGCTCGTTAACACTTAATTTCTAAGCAGCCAATCACATGGCGGCAACTACGTGCATTTAGGCATGTAGACATGGTCAAGACAATCTCCTGCAGTTCAAACCGAGCATCAGTATGGGGAAGAAAGGTGATTTGAGTGACTTTGAACGTGGCATGATTGTTGGTGCCAGAAGGGCTGGTCTGAGTATTTCAGAAACTGCTAATCTACTGGGATTTTCACGCACAACCATCTCTAGGGTTTACAGAGAATGGTCCGAAAAAGAAAAAACATCCAGTGAGCGGCAGTTCTGTGGGCGGAAATGCCTTGTTGATGCCAGAGGTCAGAGGAGAATGGCCAGACTGGTTCGAGCTGATAGAAGGGCAACAGTGACTGAAATAACCACTCGTTACAACCGAGGTATGCAGCAAAGCATTTGTGAAGCCACAACACGCACAACCTTGAGGCGGATGGGCTACAACAGCAGAAGACTCCACCGGGTACCACTCATCTCCACTACAAATAGGAAAAAGAGGCTACAATTTGCAAGAGCTCACCAAAATTGAACAGTTGAAGACTGGAAAAATGTTGCCTGGTCTGATGAGTCTCGATTTCTGTTGAGACATTCAGATGTTAGAGTCAGAATTTGGCGTAAACAGAATGAGAACATGGAACCATCATGCCTTGTTACCACTGTGCAGGCTGGTGGTGGTGGTGTAATGGTGTGGGGGATGTTTTCTTGGCACACTTTAGGCCCCTTAGTGCCAATTGGGCATCGTTTAAAGCCTACCTGAGCATTGTTTCTGACCATGTCCATCCCTTTATGGCCACCATGTACCCATCCTCTGATGGCTACTTCCACCATGTCACAAAGCTCTAATCATTTCAAATTGGTTTCTTGAACATGACAATGAGTTCACTGTACTAAAATGGCCTCCACAGTCACCAGATCTCAACCCAATAGAGCATCTTTGGGATGTGGTGGAACGGGAGATTCGCATCATGGATGTGCAGCCGACAAATCTGCGGCAACTGTGTGATGCCATCATGTCAATATGGACCAAAGTCCCTGAGGAATGCTTCCAGCACCTTGTTGAATCTATGCCACGAAGAATTGAGGCAGTTCTGAAGGCAAAAGGGGGTCCAACCCGTTACTAGCATGGGGTACCTAATAAAGTGGCCGGTGAGTGTATATAAAAAAACATTCTTGAGATAAAATAGTGAGGTAAAATAGTGTAGAACTATTTAGTTTGTGTCCGAAAAATACAGAGCTATTATGTGTAAAACCGCATAAAATAAAATGTAATTGGAGTCAAAATAACAATGAACATTTTGAAAATCATAATGTTAATTCATCATCACTGATACTTTTTTTAGGTGATGGTACTTTTCTGAATTGCTGTCCACAACATATCTGAGAAAAGCAGGTGAGTGTTAGATAATAGCTAGTACGCTGATCTATGGGTCACAAAACACATTGCAGCACTGAATTGGGACTAACCAATTTGCTCCATTTGTCTCGCAAAAATACCCTACTACTCCAGCGCTGAGCACTGCCTGAAACACAGGATTAGCAGCCTCTAAATAGCAGTCATTCAAAAGAGAGCTTGGATACACTGAATGATTCCAATTACTGCCATGTCAAATCTGGGATATACTGCGGAAATAAATGCACAAATACAAATATATGCACAAAATCCTGAACCCGAATGATGTTACCAAAGTTTGGAGTGATTAAATGTTTTTGACTGTCAGTAATTTTTAAATAGATAATTCTCCCAAAAGTTAATCACATTTACTCATTCGTATGCTTTTGAAGGTGACCTGTATAACTCTTTTTTTGTGCAAAACAAAAGGTGATGCTAGGCAGAATAACAGCCTTAGCCACCATTCAAATGCATGGAGAAAAACAAACCTACGATTAAATGAAATGTTGACTGAGGCTGTCAGTAGTGATGAGTAGTTCATGCACAATTCAGTTCACGTTGTCTGTGTTCGCCCAAATAACACGTGGACAGTGATTGCAATTGTTGCTACAGATGTGATTATACATAAAAGAAGATCTCTTCATTTATGTTTAGTTGTATCTTTCAAGTTTTGTTGTAACATGCATGGGAATATTGGATATTTTTACAAACTTGACCTTTGAACCTTCTTCAGTAAAATGAACTAATTAAATGTTTTAATGCAGAATTAATTCACTGAACATGTTCACATTTCCTCATGTAATCAAATTAGGTAACACTTTATTTTACAGTATCCTTGTTACATGTGTTACATGTAGTTACTATAGTAATAACTATAAATGATGCATAACTACATGCAACTTAAACCTGTCACGCTTGGTTTTGGGTTTTGTTTCATGGCTTTTTATGTTGTAGTTTGGTTCCTGTTCCCTAGTCATGTGATTCCCTTGCCCTTATAAAGGCCAATAAATTGCTTATTTACAGATGTGATCAAATAGTCTTGGCATGACGCTCAGAAGGCAAGTGTTATCTTAAATCCTCGAGGAGCGTTTTACTGTGAATGTCTGCAAAGACCTGCTGTCATATCTTAGCATCGGGCTATGTGAGCCTGCAGGGGAATACACCAGAGGCCATTTTTTGTGTCCATTTGTGAGCCTACAGTAATTCATCACTCCTCTCTGCTCCCTCTCGGCCCCGTCTGCTCTAATTGCCTCTCCAATTTAGGTTTGCCCCACAGACCTGTCAAGGCCTGACCTTGCTCATGGACTCAACACTGATCCTCATATAGGCCTGGGGAAGCAGCGGCAAACTATACAAGCATTCAAAATTAATTCATTTATAGGTATAGTACATTTCCATTAAATATAATATTAATGATCTGTGTATTCTATTTAATTATGAAATGAATTATGAAAATAATTACCTGTGGATAATCGAATTAATTGATCACGTTCAAACCCGAATCTCTTGTTTGTAATATTTGTGATGTAATAACTGGAATTAGAATAACTTATTTATTCATGTTAATATACTGTTGAATGTGACAGACCCTTATCATACTCTGACACTGTTAGTGTGTATCATTTTATCATATGTCATAAAGTGCATACTATTATGGTCGTGTTAAAGGTTCTGTACATGTATTTATTTTATTTTTTTATCTACACTACCTGACAAAATGAGTGAAATACTAAAAAAACAAGATACATTTTATACGTATTCATTTAGCGGACGCTTTACTTACAAACGAGGAAATGCAACTTAAGCTGCCATTAAAAGATCCAAGATTTCTCAGAGAAGTGCAGATGAGATCAAAGATAACAGAAATACTGAAAGAATATTTTTAGCACAATAACTGAATTCAGATAAGTGTTAAACTTTTTTTTGAGACATTTATTGAAACATCTGAAAGCAAACTTGGGTCTCTGTGGGCATGTCTTTGAACTGAGCCAAATAATAAGTCAGCACCTAAAACTGATTTATGATAAACTATAATTTATGATCTACTATAGGGGCGGTTTCAGTTGTTTGCTTTGTTTTAAAACAGGGACTATATTGTTATAATGTTGCATTTCACTATGTTCTTTACTGAAAGATAAATATATATTTTAAGAGCATAATATTGTTCATGTGGTTAATTCTTTTTCATTCTATGAATTAAAGTCACTCATATTGCCAAAAACTTCTAAACCGTTGAATTGAATTGAACGACAAATAATACATTTTCTTGTCGCTAATAATGGAAATAGCATATCATTTTGATATGAACTGCATCTTTGTAAACTGCTTAGTGCATCATATAATTATAAAGGACTATCACATAGAACAGTTAAATCACTCTAGATATGTACTATCCTGAGGTGTGTTTCCCGTACAACACCGTAACTCGCTGCACCATAGTGTATCGTTGAAGAAATCAACTAGCTAGTCACGACTGTTTCCCCAAACCATACTGTCGCAAAGTGGTCGTTCAACCATGCTGTCATGCAGGTGGTGGAGTAATAACTTATTTTAATTAATCTGTCTGTGATCGAATTAATGCTAGATGTTTTGCTATAAATTATAGACATGGCATCTGAGGACTATTTATATTTTTCTATTCTATTTTCTTCTTCGTTATTTTGCTTTATTTCCAGATTCAATCATAGGCTCGTTCTTACATAGTAGAGCTCGTTCACACATGCGCAGTCTTCAAAAACAATGCTTTAAATCTCTTGACAAACTAAAAGACGTAAATGACATTTGTATGGCAGCTTGCTTATTTTGCTCAAGATAAGGATTTATTGAGTCCACATCATGCAAACAAGAAATATTAGCTGTTTTGTTGTTATCAGCAGTTCAACGAGTCGGTGTTTCCCAAAACCATCGTTCCAACGAACATTCGCAAACAGCATCGCAAAGTTGTGTGGTTGGAACGATGGTTTCGGGAAACACCGACTCGTTGAACTGCTGATAACGACGGAACTTGCGACCATAGTTGGCTAACGATGCTTTCGGGAAACACACCCCTGCTTTGTCTGTACTCGAGACAGTCTTCACTCCTAGATGTCACTCTCAAAAGTCCCTCTTTATTTGCATAAAGTCACTGTCCCTCATGTCACTGAAAGTCACCAGCTCTCCAATAAAAATGAATTAATTAAATGAATTGTTAGAGAGAGATAGAGAGAGAGAGAGAGAGAGAGAGAGAGAGAGAGAGAGAGAGAGAGAGAGAGAGAGAGAGAGACAAACACAATCACCTGCTAAGGAAGTTAGGAGCCCAGGATCAGCTGATCACACTAGCACACCAGTGACAGGCACACACTGCAAGAGATAAAGGGCACAAAGGTTATTGTAACACTAAAACCAAACAACCATGCAGAGAAGAAAAAACACAAAGCCTCTGCTAAAACCCCAGCAATCGCTCCTTTGTAGAACTGCGCCTGGAACACACATTTAGAATCATTAGAATGTCTGCTGGAAACAGCAGTTGGTTGACCTCACCAAAATCATCCAAACAAAGCACTGCAATGTTTGCCCACAAAAAGTATCTAAGCAACACAGAAGACCCAGCCTCACAGTATGCCAAACAGAACAAAAGATGATTTTTTTTAAAATATATTTAGAAGACAAAAAAGGAATAAAAACTAGGCAGGCGATTTAAGATTTAGCAAATAGAACACTATATACATACATATCATTTATACAAATTTTAAATCATAGCAAACCAAACCAATAACTGACAAAACAGAGTAGCAGTTCCTTCCGTTACGTTAAGATAAATGGCACCAAACCCAATGACGTAGCCTACAAACACAGGCCGTCTCCCTGCACATTTAAACAGTGTTATTGGAATTGATCTTTGGAAAGCACACTGTAAAAATAAATTATATATATAAATATTTATTTTTCCCTAGTATTTGTGTCCTGTTTTCAAGCACAAAAACCTAAACATTCTTAAATCAAGATACATTTACTTGAGAAGCAAGCAAACTTTCTTTAGATATTAAGTTAAAACTAAATGTATCTCATTGGGCAGACCAATGTGATTTATCAGATAAATCATATTGTGATCATAAAAACTCCCAATTTATAATTCTAAATACACTTACAACATACACTCACTTACAATGTCATAACATCATATAACAAACAGTGTCAAAGTGTCATTTATTTAAAGAAGCTCAAGCACACTTTTTTAAGCAGAACATTTCCGAATAGTTTATAGGGTTCGAAATAACTGTTATGACACCCATGTGAACTTGAGGACTGACTTCATTAATTCGATAAAAATCACCTGGCAACACTTTACAATAATCCATATGTTAACTGCTCTAGTTAACATGAATTAGCAAATCGGACCTTACTGAAAATTGTCACCAATCACCTTGACATCAATTGTTTGAACGTCATTATGTTTGCACATGACACTTGGTTCGATTATCTTTTATCTAACACAATGACATTCTAACAGTGTGTGAAGTGTGACCTGTCCAAATGCTTTATGGAACCACTGTATGCCTAAAAAAGAAACATAAATATTCTGTTCAGGCTAATTTAAAATGGCTACATAAAAGCGTGTCTCTTTCACAAGTATTGTGTTTGTTCCTGAAATTCACTCTCGGTCATGTTATCATGTTATGCCAGTGGATTCAGATCACAGGCAAAGCCTCTGGGATACGTGTGTCTCGCATGTTACCTGGCCTCATTCCCAATGACACATCAGCCTTTACAACACCCAAAACAAGCAGCAAATCAGATGCCATAATCTAAACAGTTGTCATTTTTGATCTCATAAAAACGATTGAGAATTCAATTAAACTGGAGACAATTTAAAGCTGGAACCAACTAATGACAAATGAGGGGTAGAAAGAAAGCCTGTTTGCAAATGGTCATAATTGTTTCGATTCTCTTTGGCGACGCTTGTAGTGCAGTACTTACACACTCCACCTTAAAAGCAAAAAATCTAAAAGGTAAACAAAAAGTAACTCTGGTGAAGCTGCATATTTATATTACTTTCAGATGAATCACAACAGGCAAAGAAAAAAGCATGACAGAAAGAGACCATTCTCTATGCAAAAGTGGTGTGATGTCTTTCCTTCCACAGCGGGAGATCTGACTGGAGACCTGTAAGCTTCGGGTAAAAATACAACCAATGAATGCTTGAAGCTGACAGACCACACATTGTTATTATTATTGGAAAATAAGCGAAGTACTGGTTATGAGAGGCAAGGGACAGCAGGTGCTGTTTTTCAGCAGTGTATTTACAGAGGAATTAAGAGGTAATGCAGAGATTGCTGAATGTTCTTTGGTTTGTATGTGGGATGAGACTAAATCATCTGGTGCTCATAGAAACAGCCAACTCTGACTGCCTCTCTCAGCTAATAAAGAAGCAGAAGGAAAAACAAAGCAAGTTTCATATCTTTCGCTTCTTGGGTCAAAGATTAGCAATATTGCTAATTAGCAGAATTGCAAGATGGCGCCGATGTGGGTGGCTAGCCGTCTGTCTGGGGGATATGTTGGTGTGTTGTTTTTACTGTGCTTAACTTGTTTTACTAAACAAATCGGTGGACTCTTATCTTATGACCGGGTCCAACTTCTGTCCATCAAGTCAACTTTGAATGATGCACTGACAGCGGATTGTACAGGAGAGGGCCGTGATCCCCCTTCCCTTCCTGGCCAGCGTTCCTAGCTATCTCTGGCGCCCGGCATGCGACGCGTCACGCAAAAAACGCCGCTGTAAAAGAGGATGTCGAGGCGGCTCCGCGGTCAAACTGAAGACGCTGTGGACACCCCATCCGATATCCAGGGGATGGACATCATCGTTCCTGCAGGCGGGTGTTCATGGCCGCTTTGTCTCGCGACGCTTCCTGGAGGGACCGCGCGGCTGGATTCAACCGGTGGGGATAAGCTCTCCTGGAGTTCCCCGAAGGTTCGTGTCAACACGCTTAAAGGGGAGAGGTATGGATCTCAAGAATCCTTGCAGCTTGCGCCATGTGAAATGTCCGGTTAAGGATTTAATACCAACCAAGTTGGCCTTGGTAAATGCCCGCTCGGTGGTAAACAAAACCTTCATCTTAAATGATTTTATTATGACAAACGATCTGGACAACTTCTTCTTCATAACGGAAACCTGGCTTAATGTAGGAGATTTATTACCGCTGTCTGAACTGTGGCCTGAAGGATATGTCGGTCTAAATTCCCCTCGCCCGTCTGGTCGCAGGGGAGGACTAATGTCTATATACAAAAAAGCCACTCAATGCCAATCACTCACGGTTGAACCACCGAAGAGTTTTGAACTACAACTGTTTCAAATCGCAGCTATAAACCCTGTTACGGTGGCATTAATATACCGGCCCCCAAAACCAAACAAGGTTTTCGTTCAGGAATTCTCTGATCTCCTGAGCGCTATGTCTACGAATTATGACTGTTTCTTACTTCTGGGTGATTTTAATGTTCATATTTGTTGTGCAAATGATACCCTCTCAAGGGAATTCTTAAATTTGAAAGACAATGAGTTAAAAGACAATGAGTTTAAAATTAAGTGCAATATTATGAGGCTGGAAACCCCGCTTCACCTTTTAAGTGTTGATGAGCATTGGACTTTACTAAACTCAACTTGCATGGACATTCTCGATGCTATCGCTCCGCTCAGACTGACAAGTAATAAAAGAAAAATAAATCCATGGTTAAATGATAACACTAGGGACCGCAGAAAGCAATGTAGGCAGAGTGAAAGGAAATGGAAAAAGAGTAAATTACAAGTCCACTATGACGCTCTTAGAGATGCTCTATTTAGTTATCAAAAAGCTGTAACCAAGGCCAAAAATACTTATTTTTCCAATATAATTAGAGCCAATAGTAATAACTCAAAACTCCTATTTTCTATTATTAACTCTGTAATGCAACCTTTAAATAACATGCATCAAAAATCCTCACTTATTTCTTGCGAGGACTTTCTTCATTTCTTCAGCCAAAAAATTGTTAACCAATGCTCCCAGATTCCTCTGGTAAATATAGATCCATCTAACTATTCTGCCTGCACTGCTGAATGGGGTGCCTTTGAACCTATCACCTTGACAGTCTTGGAGGATATTGTACAAAAACTGAAACCAACTTGCGGGGCAAATGATCTGATGCCTAGTCATCTGTTAAAGCAGACCTTTGACTGCGTAGCACTGAGTACCGCACATTTGTTTAATAAGAGTCTGTCCAGTGGGACATATCCGCAAGAATTTAAACATGCTGCGGTGACACCGCGGTTGAAGGGGCCAAACTTGGGCCAGGACGACATGAAAAATTACAGGCCAATTTCTCTAATTTCTTTCGTTTCTAAAATTTTAGAAAAAGTTGTGCTGCAGCAACTATTATCATTTTTAAATAAAAACAAAATAGGAGAAATGTTTCAATCAGGGTTTAAAACTGCCCACAGCACCGACGCTATTGAAAGTGTTAAGTGACATCTTTTTGGCCTTAGACAAAGGAGATGAGGTAGTTTTAGTGCTGCTTGATCTAAGCGCAGCTTTTGATATGATTGACCATGACATTCTTATTTCCCGTCTCGAACACTCAGTAGGCTTAAAAGGCACAGTTTTGAAATGGTTTCTGTCTTACTTGAGTGGTAGATGTTTTTCAGTTAACTATAATCCACTCAGCTCGACTAGTTCATTCGAGTCGCTTTTAGAGTGTTTAAAAGACGTTAAAACCTGGATGGCTAAAAACTTTTTAATGTTAAATGAAGACAAAACAGAGGTTATTATATTTGGCCATCAAAATAAACTAGAAACTAGATTAGATTCAAGTCCTTTAACACTTTACACGAAATCCACAGTCAGAGATTTAGGCTTTTTAATTGACAATAACCTAAAAATGGATAAGCAAATAAATTCTGTAGTCCGGGCTTGTTTTTACAATCTACGTCTACTAGCTAAAATTAAACCATTCCTATCAAATAAAGACTTTGAGAGAGTTATCCACACTTTTATTTTTTCAAGGCTCGACTTTTGTAATTGGCTGTATTGCGGCATCACCGCCACATCTCTGTCCCGACTGCAATCGGTACAAAATGTGGCGGGGAGGCTTTTAATGAAAATAAAGAAACATGAGTCGATCATACCCGCACTGGAGTCTTTAAATTGGCTTCCAGTGCAGTATAGAATAAGATATAAAATTTTACTGTTTGTATATAAATCGCTAAATAATCAGGCCCCACCATATTTGGCGAATCTCTTAACTTTGTATACCCCCTCCAGAAAACTACGCTCAGAGAATCAGGAACTACTGATAGTACCGAGAACAAAATGCCTTCATAAGGGTGATCGGGCATTTGCGGTATCAGGGCCGAGACAGTGGAATGAGCTGCCGTTGCCTATCAGGTCTGCAAAATCGCTATCGATTTTTAAGCATTTGTGTAAATCACATCTGATGTCGTTAGCTTATAATGAGTAGATGTGATATTTTATATGTGATGTATTGACTGGTTGAGGTATGTTGTTATTTTTATCCTTTATTGGAATCTGTATGTAAAGCACTTTGGTTCAACCTGGGTTGTGTTTTAACAGTGCTATATAAATAAAACAAACACAAACACAATATTATGCTAACTATTTGATTCACAGAAACAATTCATCTAGACAATCAGCAACATTTTTTTGTTTTGCCCACAGCTGGCTTTACAATCTTCTTTTCAGGTAAATATACAGTATATTGCGGACTCACAGTGTCATAATAAAGCTCAAAGTATACAATTTGTACACATATATGCTCGATGTATTCTTACTATCCTTGATTAAAGTTCAGATGCGTGTCTCCAATTTTAAAACCTTCTCTGTCAGCCTATTTCCCTGGATTTTCACATGAATCCCTCGTTGCTGACTTAAAGGGTTAGTTAGTTTAAAAAATGAAAATTATGTCATTAATTATCACCGTCATATCGTTCCAAACCCATAATACTTTTTCGTTCATCTTTGAAACACAAATTAAGATCTTTTTGATGAAATCTGAAATCAGCTTTACGTCCCTCCATTGACAGCTACGCAACTACCACTTTGAAACTTCAAAAAGTTCATGAAAAGATCGTAAAATAAATCCAAATGAATTGAGTGGTTTAGTCCAAATTTTCTAAAGAGACACGATCGTTTTATATGATGAACAGATTTAATGTAGGCTTTTGGATCAGTAAACATAAACAGAAGCTCAACCAAACCTGCACAGTAACTTAAAATAAACTCACAAAATAAACCCAGACAGAGTGGCAACTGGCGAGAGAAAGCAATCTCTGGGCAATGAAAATATTCCTTTGAGGATCTTCAATAAAAAAGTACGATACCAATAAAATCATTTGTTTAACATATTAGAAATCAACTCTATTGCAGACCTACAAGGTAAAAACTTTTACATTTTAAGCCACTATCTTTAAAGTCTTACGAATGAATAAGCAGTAAGTCACTGTGAAAGATGAAGCATTATCCTTGTCCCGATACACAGACATACAGTAGTGTTCACTTTGCACATGATGAACAAATTACCTTGTTTTTTTTTCCTTTGGATGTGTCAAAAAATACAGAGCACCGAAGGAGTGTGATTCTATTTTTCAGATGAAAATATTCTGATACCTATTTTCACCTCTCTAAGGCAAAGAAGTTTAGGCCACATTTTCTCACAGAAAATCTCATCATGGAAAGCTTCTTAATGTCATAGTGTTACAAATCACTGAAGAGTGATTGAAGTGATTATTGAAAAACAAATCAAAAAGCAATAACAACAATGGAAAAGAATAAAAAGTGCATGAAACAATGTCTCAAAAAGATGCAAAAAGATTGTACTGGCCACTGTAGAATGGCGTGAAATATTAATGTGTTGAAAATGAATGTTTTTAAACATCATTAGTTGGCACATGGCTGGCACTGATCTGCTTTTATTACAATATCACGTCTTACAAATCAACAGCTCAAACTCAGAGAATCTGAGAAATAACATTTGTATGATTCATCAGTTTGTGGCCATTGACAAACAATTGTAAATTGAAGGATACTCAATTTACTACAATGCCTGTGAACAACGTCTACTTTAAACCGCCCTCAAACACTGTAGTTGTGGCTGAGGCCTGGAAGAGTTTGGTAAATGTTTTTTTGCGCAGCAAAAGCAAATTCGGTATGGTAAAACCAACACCATCATTACTGTTTGTATCACTGTGTATCAAGTGTTGAAGAAGAGCTGAAATTCAGAAATACTAATGGATGTTTCGTTTCTGACATGCACTGTAAGCAGTAAACCAATCACAACAGACTGGGCCATCTGAGCAATCAGATCAGAGTAGACCAATCACAACAGACTGGGCCATCTGACCAATCAGATCAGAGTAGACCAATCACAACAGACTGGGCCATCTGACCAATCAGAGCAGAGAAGACCAATCACAACAGACTGGGCCATCTGACCAATCAGAGCAGAGCAGACCAATCACAGCAGACTGAGCCATCTGACCAATCAGAGCAGAGTAGACCAATCACAACAGACTGGACCATCTGACCAATCACAGCAGACTGGGCCATCTGACCAATCAGAGCATAGTATACCAATCACAACAGACGGGGCCATCTGACCAATCAGAGCAGAGCAGACCAATCACAACAGACTGCGCCATCTGACCAATCAGAGCAGAGTAGACCAATCACAACAGACTGAGCCATCTGACCAATCACAGCAGACTGGGCCATCTGACCAATCAGAGCAGAGCAGACCAATCACAACAGACTGGGCCTTCTGACCAATCAGAGCATAGTATACCAATCACAACAGACTGGGCCATCTGACCAATCAGAGCAGAGCAGACCAATCACAACAGACTGCGCCATCTGACCAATCAGAGCAGAGTAGACCAATCACAACAGACTGGGCCATCTGACCAATCAGAGCAGAGTAGACCAATCACAACAGACTGAGTCATCTGACCAATCAGAGCTGAGTAGACTAATCACAACAGATTGGGCCATCTGACCAATCAAAGCAGAGTATACCAATCACAACAGACTGGGCCATCTGACCAATCAGAGCAGAGTATATCAATCACAACAGACTGGGCCATCTGACCAATCAGAGCAGAGTAGACCAATCACAACAGAATGGGCCATCTTACCAATCAGAGCAGAGTATACCAATCACAACAGACTGGGCCATCTTACCAATCAGAGCAGAGTATACCAATCACAACAGACTGGGCCATCGGACCAATCAGAGCAGAGAAGACCAATCACAACAGACTGCGCCATCTGACCAATCAGAGCAGAGTAGAGCAATCACAACAGACTGGGCCATCTGACCAATCAGAGCAGAGTATACCAATCACAACAGACTGGGCCATCTGACCAATCAGAGCAGAGAAGACCAATCACAACAGACTGAGTCAATCAGACCAATCAGAGCTGAGTAGACTAATCACAACAGACTGGGCCATCTGACCAATCAAAGCAGAGTATACCAATCACAACAGACTGGGCCATCTGACCAATCAGAGCAGAGTATACCAATCACAACAGACTGGGCCATCTGACCAATCAGAGCAGAGTAGACCAATCACAACAGACTGGGCCATCTGACCAATCAGAGCAGAGTATACCAATCACAACAGACTGGGCCATCTGACCAATCAGAGCAGAGTAGACCAATCACAACAGACTGGGCCATCTGACCAATCAGAGCAGAGTATACCAATCACAACAGACTGGGCCATCTGACCAATCAGAGCAGAGTAGACCAATCACAACAGACTGGGCCATCTGACCAATCAGAGTATACCAATCACAACAGACTGGGCCATCTGACCAATCAGAGCAGAGTAGACCAATCACAACAGACTGGGCCATCTGACCAATCAGAGCAGAGCAGACCACTCACAACAGACTGGGCCATCTGACCAATCAGAGCAGAGTAGACCAATCACAACAGACTGGGCCATCTGACCAATCAGAGCAGAGTATACCAATCACAACAGACTGGGCCATCTGACCAATCAGAACAGAGTAGACCAATCACAACAGACTGGGCCATCTGACTAATCAGAGCAGAGCAGACCAATCACAACAGACTGGGCCATCTGACCAATCAGAGCAGAGTATACCAATCACAACAGACTGGGCCATCTGACCAATCAGAGCAGAGTAGACCAATCACAACAGACTGGGCCATCTGACCAATCAGAGCAGAATATACCAATCACAACAGACTGGGCCATCTGACCAATCAGAGCAGAGTAGACCAATCACAACAGACTGGGCCATTTGACCAATCAGAGCAAAGTAGATCAATCACAACAGACTGGGCCATCTGACCAATCAGAGCTGAGTAGACTGATCACAGCAGACTGAGCCATCTGACCAATCAGAGCAGAGTATACCAATCACAACAGACTGGGCCATCTGACCAATCAGAGCAGAGCAGACCAATCACAGTAGACTGGGCCATCTGACCAATCAGAGCAGAGCAGACCAATCACAGCAGACTGGGCCATCTGACCAATCAGAGCAGAGTAGACCAATCACAACAGACTGGGCCATCTGACCAATTAGAGCAGAGTAGACCAATCACAACAGACTGGCCCATCTGACCAATCAGAGCAGAGTAGACCAATCACAACAGACTGGGCCATCTGACCAATCAGAGCTGAGTAGACTGATCACAGCAGACTGAGCCATCTGACCAATCAGAGCAGAGCAGACCAATCACAGCAGGCTGGGCCATGTGACCAATCAGAGCAGAGCAGACCAATCACAACAGACTGGGCCATCTGACCAATCAGAGCAGAATAGACCAATCACAGCAGACTGAGCCATCTGACCAATCAGAGCAGAATAAGGTCCTGGGAAGGAGGGGTTTAGAGAGAACGAATTCTTATCAAAACATTTAAGACACTGTGCGAAAAGAAGTGAGACTGTAATGTGCATATTAAAAGAAAAAGTTTTATGGACTATGTTTAAGACACATATAAGAGCAATAGGTGTGAAACGGCATGGAAGTGAGTAAATGGTGGGTTTAACTTTTTTGACAAAACTAGGTTTCATTCACTTACACCACAGAAAAGGTAGGAAAGAAAAATGGAGAGAAAAATAGTCTCCACACTGGCCCCTAAAACACTCTGGTGTATATGCTCTGCACCACATATTCAGAGAAACTTCCTACTGAATCAATGGGACTGGTTACTGAATCTGACTAGTCGCAAATCATTACTTTGTATTCTTTGACTCTAAATGACTCTTTGACTCTGTGTTGTGTTGTACTTAATCCTTTAGAGCAGTAGTGGTCCTGACTCACATGCCCAAGGCAAGATCAGACATTATCTGAAAGAATCAAAGATAGAATAGCAAAAAGATGCACAACAGGGTCATTAAAATGGAGTAAAATGAATAGGACTCGGCTGTTTAAATGGAATAGATCTCTTTACTGTTTAATATAGTAAAAGTTTGGCAAAGTATTTTGGATCACTCACCCCAATCTTTTTGGTAGAAACATGTTTAGCATTATCAGTCTTTACTGTGTGCAAAGAAACACATGCATTTGGACATGTGAGTTGAAAATTCAATCCAAAATGCTCTGAGGAAGAGCGTTGTAAGCGGTAGGCCAATCAGAACAGACGGAGCCATCTGACCAATCAGAGAAGAGTAAGGTTCTGGGAAGGAGGGGTTTATAGAGACCGGGTTCTTTATCTAAACGTTTCAGACACTGTGAGAAAAGAGGTAAGCCTGTATTGTATATGAAATTTTAATTTTTATTAATTTATTATATTTTTTACCTTGGATGCAGGAATAATACAAAGAAACACATGCATTGGAACGTGCAAGTTGAAAATTCAACCCAAAATGGCAGGCAAAGCAAGAAATAAGTAGCTGTCAGAGCATTCTAAATCAGTCACTTATGAGCTTCTATATGTGATACTGCTTGAGAAAGATTCTGCCCATAATAGAGTAGACAGTGATGCATCTCACATATTACCCTAATATATTATTGCACTTTTTTTGCAGTGGAGTAATGCCTAGGTACGAATACTATGCTGTTATGCAGTAAATGAACCAGTAAGAAAACATTGAAGAATAGGAGGAAAGAAACTGTCACAACCTGAGAGATACAGATGATGGAGTCGGCATGGTGAAATTAGGGGCCATCAATCCAAAATGAGCAGGACATTATCTAAATGACTGACAATGAAAGATTTAATGTTTTGCTTCACCTGCTAAATCTACTCTTCATTTTCCACTTTTTTTCACTAACTTTGGCCCAATAGCAGTGTATCTAAGAATATGAGATCTTTTGACAACACGGCAAAGAACTATATTAATAGCAACAACATAAGTATTAAATCATAGATACAGCAAAAATGTATAGTATCCTACAGAATTGTAATGTAGGCAAGGGCAGTTTATTTATGAAGCACATTTCATACACAATGCTCAAAGTGCTTTACATAGAAGGAATTAAAATAATCAAAAGGTGAGAATAAAAAAATGCGTTAAAATAAATTAAAACAGTTTAGAATAAAAAGGAGGATACAAAACTAAAATACAGAGCAAACAGTCGGACGTACAGTGGCACAGTGCTCATTCAGTGAATGCACAAATAAACAGATGTGTTTTGAGTCTGGATCTGAATGTGACTGTAGGAGCACATCTGATCTCCTCTGGAAGCTGTTCCAGCAGAGTAGATAAAAGCAGACTCTCCATGCTTAGAGTGAACCCTTGGTGTTTCTAGCTGATGATCCTGATGATCTGAGTGATCTGTTAGGTTTATATTCAGTGAGCATATCTCCAATATATTTAGGTCTTAGGCCATTGAGTTATAAACAAGTAATAATATTTTAAAATCTATCCTAAATGTAACTGGGAGCCAGTAAAGACCTGAGGACTGGTGTGATGTGTTCATATGTTCTGGTTCTGCTCAGCTGCAAGTAAGAGCTGCAACTTTCTTTGTTTTTCGGCCGGTGAAGAGTCCATTTCAATAATCCACCCTGCTGGTGTTGAAACCATGAACAAAAGTCTTGTCTGGAAACAAAGCATCTAATTCTTACAATATTTTTCACGATGATAGTATGCTGATTTAGTTATTGCTTTAACATGACTACTGAAACTAAGGTCTGACTCAAAATCACCAAGATTCCTGACTTGATTTTTAGTTGTTTGACCCCTAGCGTGAAGGTATGCGTTCACCTTGAGAACTTTAATCTTTATTTCCAAACTCAATGACTTCAGTTTTGTCTTTGTTTAACTGAAGAAAGTTTTGGCACATCCAACTGTTCACTTCATCAATGCATTGGTACAGGGAGTCAACAGGGCTGTAGTCTTTAGGCGATAGGGCTAAGTAGATCTGTGTGTCGTCTGCATAGATGTGGTAAGAGATTTGGTTCTTTTTTATTATTTGGCTCAGTGGGAGCATATACATGTTGAACAAAAGCATTGCAAGAATTGAGCCTTGAGGGACTCCACATGTCATAGATGTCTACTTATGGTCTTATGACTTATGGTCTCATACTCACATAATAACCTCTCCCTTCCAAGTATGACCTTAACAATTTTAGGACTATCCCAGGAAGCCCGACCCAGTTTTCCAGCCTCTCAAGAAGTATGTTGTGGTTGACAGTGTCAAAGGCTGAGGTCGAGTAGTACCAGCACGGATGTTTTGCCTTGATCAGTATTTAAACTAATATCATTTATTATATTTATAAGTGCTGTCTCTGTGTTGTGATGTGATGTGGCCGGAAACCAGATTGAAAATTGTCAAAGTATCCATTCGAGGTTAAGAATTTGTGCAGCTGATTGAAAACAACTTTTTCAATGATCTTGCCTATGAAAGGAACATTTGAGATCCATGCACCTTTTCAGGAGGGGCTTAAATACTGCAGTTTTCAGGGAGTTTGGAAAAGTCCCAGAACGAAAATGTTCATTTTTAGGTGAACTAACCTTTTAAAGGCACACTATGCAAGAATTGTACCTTAATATAACAGCTTCAAAGTCATTTCGTAGTAGGGGGGGACGCCGCTGGAAAAACCAGCAATGCAAGTTTGAGAGGAGCGCTCCCGACAAATCTCGCGAGAATCTCAACATGCTTTACGGCAACGACGTCACACACATCAACAACAACATATGAAGCACGAAGACACTTGCGCGCATTTCAGACGTTATCCTCGACGATGGAAAAAGCAAAGAAAACGCGGTCGGAAGAGACTAGGAAAAGGAAAAGAGAATGAGCCTCTCTGCTCAACCCGTAAATAAATGCATCAATCCGCAAGTTTTGGTAAATCTTTTGCCAAGCGTGTCAGATGTTACAGGTTCTAAGTTGTTTCTCATCAAAACCGAATTATGTTCATCAGTGGTTACAGTCTATATCAAGCAGGGACACGTTTTTGTGCATTTTATTTTGTGATTTTGTGTATATTTCTTCAAAACCTAACGTAACTTACCAATTCACAAAATTAACGGAATGCATAGCTGATATAAAAAATTGGATGACTAGTAATTTCCTACTACTAAATTCTGAAAAAAACAGAGATTCTAATTATTGGACAAAAAACTTCCACACGTAATAACCTAGAATACTGTCTAACACTTGATGGCTGCTCTGTTAAGTCTTCGTCGTCGGTTAGGAACCTGGGTGTGCTCTTTGATACCAATCTTTCATTTGAAAATCACGTGTCTAGTATCTGTAAAACCAGATTTTTCCATCTTAAAAATATATCTAAATTACGCCGTATGCTCTCATTGACAAATGCGGAACAATTAGTTCATGCGTTCATTACAAAAGACTAGATTATTGTAATGCTCTACTGGGTGGTTGCCCTGCACGCTAAATAAACAAACTACAGCTAGTTCAAAACGCAGAAGCTCGAGTTCTTACCAGAACCAGGAAATATGACCATATTAGCCCGGTTCTATCAACACTGCATTGACTGCCTGTTAAACATCGTATAAATTTTAAAATATTGCTGATTACTTACAAAGCACTAAATGGTTTAGCTCCCCAGTACTTGAGCGAGCTCTTAACGCATTATAGTCCTTTACGCCTATTGCGTTCTCGAAATTCCGGCCAGTTGATAATACCTAGAATATCAAAGTCGACTGCTGGCGGTAGATCCTTTTCCTGTTTAGCACCAAAACTCTGGAACAGTCTTCCTAACATTGTCCGGGAAGCAGACACATTCTGTCAGTTCAAATCTAGACTAAAAACACATTTATTTGGCCTAGCATACACATAACACACTATAGACTTCCTTAATTCAAAATTAGGCTGCATAGATTAGGTCAGCCGGAACCGGGAACACGTCCCGTAAATCCTGATGTACTTGGTACATCATAAGAAGGATGGCGTCTACGCTAATATTGGTCTCTCTGTTTATCCTGAGGGACCCTCTATGGTGGACATGCGCCTGGACCCATCCCAACTCATCCTGAAGTGCTAGCCTCATCAGCCCTGTGAAGGCCTCATCGACACGACAGCCATCGGCACTGATCCTCAACAACTCGTCTCCATACCGGCGTGATTACTTCGATTTCCAAACAGATGGAAATGGATAAATACTCTAAATGTTCCGATCCAATCTGACTTGTAATGCTGCCCGAATCATACACTGTTCCTTCGTTGGCCAGAGGAGAACTGGCCCCTGACTGAGTCTGGTTTCTCCCAAGGTTTTTTTTCTCCATTCTGTCCCTGATGGAGTTTTGGTTCCTTGCCACTGTTGCCTTGCTTTTGGCTTGCTTAGTTGGGGACATTTAATATTCAACAATATTCTTGATCTGCCTTACTTAAGGTGGACGTTGACACAATTTTCTTCTAGAAACAAACTTTGTTGTATTATTTTCATGTTATCACTGTGAAGCTGCTTTGATACAATCTGTATTGTAAAAAGCGCTATATAAATAAAGGTGACTTGACTTGACTTGATTTCACCGGAATGAATAGAGAGTCTCCGCAACGGCGATAGATTGAAGAGCGCGTCCGAGTGAAGACTGCGCGCCACAGAGAACACTGTATCCATGACACTGATAGCAGTGGACACGAGCACTCAGCTTGAGTTCAAAAACACATTTTAGCGCTAGATCTCTTATTTAATGCAAAAAATGCACACTATGCAAGATTTGTACCTTAAAGGATTAGTTCACCCAAAAATGAAAATTCTGTCAGTAATTACTCACCCTCATGTTGTTCCAACCCCGTAAGACTTTCGTTCATCTTCGGAACACAAATTAAGATATTTTTTATTAAATCTGAGAGCTGGATCACTCCTCCATAGGCTTCTTAAAGGGATACTCCACTTTTTTTTGGAAATAGGCTCATTTTACAACTCCCACAGAGTTAAACTGTTGAGTTTTACCGTTTTTGAATCCATTCAGCCGATCTCCGGTTCTGGCGGTACCACTTTTAGCATAGCTTAGCATACATCATTGAAGTGGACAAGACCATTAGCATTTCTAAAAAAAAAATGACCAAAGAGTTTCGATATTTTTCCTATTTAAAACTTGACTCTTCTGTAGTTACATTGTGCACTAAGACCGACGGAAAATGTAAAGTTGTGATTTTCTAGGCTGATATGGCTAGGAACTATACTCTCATGCCTGCATAATAATCAAGAAACTTTACTGCCGTACGATGAGTGCAGCAGGCGTAATGATATGACGCAGCGCCTGAAAATAGTTCCGTTGTGTTGACGGAAGGTAGCCTATTTTCAGGCGCTGCGTCATATATCAAACTCCCTGAAAACTGCAGTAGTTAAGCCCATATTGAGCAACTACAGACCAATCTCAAATGTTCCTTTCATAGGCAAGATCATTGAAAAAGTTGTTTTCAATCAGCTGCACAAATTCTTAAGCTCGAATGGATACTTTGACAATTTTCAATCTGGTTTCCGGCCGCATCACAGCACAGAGACATCGCGCATAAAGATAATAAATGATATTAGTTTAATTACTGACACAGGCAAAACATCAGTGCTGGTACTACTCGACCTCAGCATTTGACACTGTCAATTACAACAGCGCAGGAGACTGACACGGAAGAGAAGAAATTCTTCAATAAAGTCGTTATTTTTGTTTGTTTTTTTGTGCACAAAAAAAGTATTCTCGTCACTTCATAACATTAAGGTTGAACCACTGGGGTAACATGGACTATTTAAATTATGTCGTTACTACCTTTCTTGAAAGTGGTCGTTGCATTGCTGTCTATGGAGGGATCAGAAAGTTCTCAGATTTCATCAAAAAATATCTTCATTTGTGTTCCGAAGATGAACGAAGGTCTAACGGGTTTGGAACGACATGAGGGTGAGTAATTAATGACAGAATTTTAATTTTGGTGTGAACTAACCCTTTAACTGCTGTTTTCTTTTGTTGTTGTGTATTTATTTTGTTATTGAGAGAAAAGCGTGCAGCACTTATTTACATATTCATCTAAACAGGATGTTTGGATGTTCGTAACAATATACCGCTGCTCAGATATTTAGAACTTATTTTTAGCCCAAAGCGAAGAATGAAACTTAAGAGGACTGAAGTTTGATGCTGGAAGAGCTAGTGAGGCCAGTTGTGGGTTCTCACTATTGTGGTTCTTAACACCTCAGTATAGTGATGCAGTCTTTCAGATGTTAAATAATCCTCACCTACTGTATGAATTGGCTACATCAGTTTGTAGTTTTCCAGTGATAGAGAGTGTGTGATAGGCATTATTGCTCACTGTAGCTGCAGTTACATAAAATTGGGGGCAGCTGAAGAGACTCTTTAAAGCACAAGGACATTGATGGTTCTCTAACGAAGTTGAGAATAAAAGGACAATTAGACACATGACAAAAGTTTCTCATAAACACAGTTTCAAAAAAGTTTTGCATGAGCAAAGATGGCTGTATGCATGTTGCCTACTTTCTGGTCTGTATGCACTAGCCGAGGAATGCTAAGAGATGCTCTCTTCAATGGTTATAGACCTCCTTGGTAGATACAGCAGAGCTGAGTGAAACCCACACACCGGCCTTTAATTCATCGATAAAATAGCCATTAACTGAGGGAATAGACTATTGATTTCTTGGTTGTCCTCTTCTCATTCCAAAGGAAGTCTTAAACCACAATCCAACGATAAGGCGCTGACTCAATGTAGCCCATTGAAGGTCTTTGGCTGCACAAGAGTGCGGACAAGGCGAAGCTGTTTACAAACACAAGTGTGTGCAGGTGGATTGTAGTCCTGTTTTGCATTCCCTCACTGTGAGGTGTACCATTAGCAGGCCCTAACCTAATTAATGGAGCAGCCAGCAGGAGAGGAGAGGTGCTGAGTGCTTCTGGTAATGTGATGTCACTGCGCATTAGACTGATGGGCCTGAACTCTCGGCAGGGATACGCCAAAACGCTTTCCCTGTCATAGGCTGCTTTTCTTGCCTTTCCGACCCCAGACAGACCCATTCTCCTCTCCCTGCTCAACAGCGTACAGTGCCCCTGATTCAATCACATCTGTTCATTCAATTCTGCAGATCTCCATAGGCATGCTGATTAAATGAAACACAAATCGAGAATTTTTTTTCTGTTATCCACAGTGTCAGGATAATGGATGGACCTCTCAGCACTCTCTTGGTTGGTCTTACTGCATCTGTGCTGTTTGAGTCATTCATGGGCAGGGCAGCAAGATTGAATCAGTCAGCAAAGTTGAACGAATGGCTCGTGAGAGGATGGATGAACTGCTAATCTGATCTGCAGTCTATGGGCTTGACTTTCAGCTGCGGGAAGTGACCAACCTCAACCACATATTAGCCACTGCAGTCTGCTGACAAAGCCTGTTCCTCACCCCACCGCAAGCTTGGGCATCAGTCACAAACAATGGAGAGGACTCTTACACACACTCAGACACTCGAAAGCACTTTTAGATTAAATTGACACATCTCCAGTTCCTGCATCCTCTTGCTTCTTGTCATAAAACAGCTGTTGTGAGGTTCTATGTTTCACTTTTTACCTGCCTGTCGTTCTCAAACGGCTTTAGCAGAGATTTTATGTCTGGGTATTTTGCTATCCAAAAAAATATAAGTGCAATATTATATGTTATTTGCATTTCATAGTTTGCATATTGCATGGTTTGGATCGAGACCCACCAGTTGAGAACCTTCGCTGTTTGACTACTTGCTAACGGCTAGCCATCAGTTTTTTTTTTTTTTTACAATTTCATTTTTCAACAGGAAACTGCTGTGAGATGGTTGCTGTGTTGAAGAAGGTAATTGTTCTGCAGGTGCTCATCCCGTCTGGGACGCCAAATTACAGCTTGATGTCAAACAGGGAAGCATAAAAATGTGTGTTTCACATGATGGCAATGATATTGGCATGCTGTGATAGTGAGAAGGGAAAAGATGGCAAATACTACTGGGCATACTACTGACCTGCAGAACAGATGTGAAGACAAATACTGCATCATAACACCTTTATTATCTCTTCCCATTTTGATTAAATTCAGTCTTTTCTCTTGCAAATGAATCCACAAACGAAAAACGTTTTGTAGTGCAAAATGTTCCAGGGGGCTTGAACTATTGACATCATCTCTGGTGAGCTTTATGGAGCTTGAAAGAAAGTACACATGGAAAATGTGCTCTCTTCATCTAATATGTCCATCTATGCACACTCCCTGTTCATCTAGCGGTTTGCTTGGTTAGCAACTGACAGTGCCGCATAATCTCATCTGCCATAAGTGTGCACTGAACTGCAAAAAGACTGCCCTGGAAACCATAGACCATCAAACGACCTTTAATTTTCTCATGTCAGCAGGTAAGCATCAACATTGATGATTTCACCTTTGTGACAGCTGGGTACTTAGGCTTGATTTTTTTTTTTTTATCAAGTTTTTATGTGTGTAATAAGCACAGTGTTGTGATAGTCACATATCTAGTGACCCACTTTGAGAAGCAGCAAGGAGCCCATATAGGGTAGGAGATGTGAAGCGAGAAAAAATCGAAATTGAAGCACATTTTTAGAATATCTGACAAATATAATTTATTATGTAGCATAAGAGTTGGCAACCGGTAGGGGTAATCACTGAAACATGAGTAATAGTGAGAGAGGTCTGTGCATTTCACTAATAGGCCTATATAGGCTGCATTTGTAAGCTTAAGCTGCTGGCTTGTTGCCTTGCCGCTCTTTAAGCCAATGCCTACCTTCCTGAAGGCACCTCACGAAACTGATTTCAGAAAGGCTTTTGATGCAGAGTAACTGTCTAATGATCCACAACAAAACAGCGATAACTTTGGTAACAACCAAGTTCATATTTAATTACCACAATACTAATGTCTCCCTAGAAATGAAGTCAAAAGTTACATTTATACACAAACTGACCACCACCTGCAATTTTCAGATGCTGTATTTTGTCACGAAATTGCAGGAGAGTGGGATATAATAGGCAGTGAAGGAAACATCCATTCTGCCTTCAAAAATCAATTAGATGAAGGCATCTCAGCAGACAGGGTGTGACACGATCACAGGATCTGGCATGCCTTGTTGCCTTATTTTTCAGCTTTCGGACACAGCCATAAAGTCGCTCGTGCGCCTGGTTTCTAATCTTCACTGGGAAGGGACATGTCAGGATCACTTAGTTTTGCTGTTGCTGTGACATTAACTTGTGGGAATGTTATAGCATGTTGAGGCCATGGAATATTAACTTGTGTGATAGTATAATTTTGTCAAAGTAACGACAGCTTTAAGTCATTGACATACGACCTGAAGTTGCACTGTTTTATGTAATCATAATTCAAAATAAAATGTTAATCTCACAGGTTTGTTTCACGTAAGGATCTTGAGGCCAGGACATATTATCATGTTTGCATGAATTAATGTCATGGCCTGACAGTAGTGACATGCTATGACATTCCCACAACTTGATATGTTGTGGCCACAATAAAGCTAAGTGAACTGAACATGTCCTTACCAGTCACCATACAATCTACATTTTTTAGGTAATTATTCCTCATCACACAGTCTATTTTATTAAGTCAGAAGCTACTATAATATTATAGTGTGATAATTTAATATATACAGCTCCTACAAACCGTTCTGGAAAAAGCATGACCCAGATCAAGGTAGTGCTTTCACTCAAGTCCACTCAAGTAACTTTCAGAATGAAAGTCTCTAACATACAGGGGTTTTTCAACTTGGTAGACAGAGACCTCAAATCAATTGTTCACCCAAACATGAAAGTGTCATTTGCTCACCCCTATGTCATTCCAAACCCATAAGACTCCCATTCATCTTTGCAAAACAAATGAAATATATTTTTGGTAATTAATCAAGTGGGGGTGGTATGACACTCACTACCTAGGAAAATAAAAAATGGCACTTCATGACAAAAAAGGTTGTCTACTCCTGCTGTAGCATTTAAATTAATTATAGCAGTACAATTGACTACATGAACAAATACAAAGTTGTTTGCATGAATCATTTTTAATTGCATGCTCTATATATATATATATATATATATATATATATATATATATATATATATAAAAACACCTCAAAGTAGGTATGATATTTTTGCACTCCATCTTGGCTGAATCTTTCATTTCTGGCCAGCTAGTGTAATTTTAGTATAAAGGGCATATTGCACATCTCTGACTCACTCTCTGTCCTACATTAAAAAGCACTTAGCCTCTCTTTTAAGGAATGTTATGGCCTTTTTGTCCGAATGATTATAGACAGTGATAAAATGTTTTTTTGAGTGAGTAGAGTAACTACAATGAATGCCAATGTTAATAGTCGCATTAAAAATGTATTACTTCCAGAAGTAAGTCTTTTTCATACAATTGGAGTTTCATTATAGTTAAAAAAAAACTTAAAGTGCCTGGAAACACTTTGATGTCGATCTTAGGATCTAAAATTCGAATGCATTACTGAACAAGCTGAAGTTTAGCTCCAATCCTGAAAACAACCCCTCACCTGCCTGTAGCTTTAGTAATCCTGAAGACATTGATCAGCTGGTTCAGGTGTGTTTTATGAGAGTTGGAACTAAACTCTGCAGGACAGCGGCTCTCTAGGACTGACGTTGACGAAATCCTCCTCTTTGCATGTATAATGAGCGATCTATGCGCTGGAGGTTGGCTGTAGTCAGACATTTCGAGAATACATGTTTACAGTTTCAATGTATGACCTTTTGGGACTAGGAAAATTAATGTTTTCCATAGATAAAACCTTAATAGATGAAAATTGTATTCTTAATGAAATGACCCCTTTACAATCTGTCACTCTGTCATGCCTGGGTCCTCGTGTAACTGTGTAAGATGAGTCTGAGAGAAGCGGCTTTGGTTTATTAACCATCTGCCCTGTTCTGAACCCGCTCTACATGCGAGTCCGTATGACTCCTGGTCTCGGTCCCACCCTGCCAAGCACAAGGCCTGATCACAGCATCCCGCCTGGCGTTAATTGTCACAGAAACTGTCTCTTGGTGCTATGCTCCCTGTGATGGCATTCAAATTCTAGCGAAACACAATTAATGCAGAGCAGCAGGATGTTAAAAGCAAAATTTGTCACTGTTGGCATCAGAGTGTTAGCTAATTGCCAATCTGATTGGAGAAGATGCCCGTGTCCCCCTCCAAATTGAACCCCTGCCACCCCTTTATTTGTGCCAGATCCTCTCCGGCACGGAAACAGACCCAGAGTGTTGAGATCACAGCTTACTGGTTAATACACATGTTCCAGACACTTTGAGCCATGCTGCTCATTTGAGAGATGTGTTGTGACCCAATCCCGTTGTCCCTCTTCTCACTTTCATTTCGTATAGTTGCTCCACAATCAACTAGTGGAAACACTACAAGAGAAGAATGCTTCGTGTGGGAGATGTCAAAATATGAATC
Source organism: Rhinichthys klamathensis goyatoka (assembly GCF_029890125.1). Classification (NCBI taxonomy): domain Eukaryota; kingdom Metazoa; phylum Chordata; class Actinopteri; order Cypriniformes; family Leuciscidae; genus Rhinichthys; species Rhinichthys klamathensis. The sequence goes on along the minus strand of NW_026606627.1, from coordinate 681,615 downwards.
ATGTGATGCTCTGATCCCATTACCCACATTGTTACCTGTTGTCACTCAAACATTACTCTAAATAAAATTTGGAAAAAGGACTCAATGTATCCTTACATTCTCATATGCCTTAACATACTGAAACAGAAATGAAAAACAAAATGAAACACAACATGGCAATGAAACTTAACAGACCATGATTGTGACACACGACTTGTTCACAGTGTTTCACAGTGATATACTATATATACCTCTCTTAGAAAATTGATGAAAACATGACAAAAGGTTGTGGTTGTACAGCTGATGAATAGTGTTAGAACTACATTTAAACCATTGATTCTTCAGTTCCTCTGTCTTTGGAATTCTATGCAGCCCAATGAAATTTTGCCCTTGCAGTGAAGAAAATGGTAATTTCCTTGACACATATATGATGAACTCTTCCTAATCTTATAATTAGATATCATTCGAAAGCCTAAACACACAAAATTAACTCTGTGAAAACTCTTTTGAAATTGTACATTGCATTACTATTAAAACGGTACTTTAAAACATTTTAGTCTGCTCAATGTTTGTGAAATACTTAGAATTACAATTACAAACTTACAAATTATTTAGCAAATTATATATTTTGTATAAAAGAAAAACTATTTTTAGTTACATTTGCTTTAGAGTAAACTTAAGTGAAAATGATATATACTTGCACGTCTGCAGTAATTATCTGAGTGTCTTCTTTAGGGACCAACCTCAGGTATTATAAAACAATCACGAATTGCATCCATTTAGATTAATGCTTTAAAAGGACAGTTAACCAGTTAAGGGAAAGTTTACCCACAATACAATTCTGTCATCCTTTTTGCCCTCTTTAGTCGTTTCAAAACGGTATTACATTCTTCCTTATATAAAACACACACACAAATCTTTTTGAAGAATGTTGGTAAACAAACAGCATCTGTTATTATTGACTTCCATCGTTTGGACGAAAACAAAGGAAAACTTTTTTGAAAGTATTGAGACAAGATTGAAAGGTAAAGGTATATATCTGAAAGAACGACATGAGGTTGAGTACATTATGACGATTTTCATTTTTGGCTGAACTATCCCTTTAACTGCCAATGCTAAGCAGCCGACAACCCTTCTATCTGTAAGACAGAAGGAATGATAGATGAAAAGAGAAAGTCAGAAGAAGGTGATAAAGAACACAAGGTGACGAGAGCGAACAGACCACCTGCAGTCCCATTTGAAGCAATCTGTTCATGGGACCGGATGAGAAGAATCGAATGGACACATGCGATATCGCTCCCCTGACGAGAAGGTGGGGAGTGTCGGTGAGTGTGTTTTGTGCCTTTGAGATTACACCTCGTCTAGTGGGCAGGGTAAAGCTTTCTCTCACACTTCTCATGGACTACAAAGTAGAAGAAAGGGTGTGGAAGTACACAATGACTTATTCATACAGTCGGATTCTACCTTTCTCTCTTTCTTCTCTTTCGCCTGTCCTTGTAACTCTGGATTCATATGAAGTCAATACGGAGGCTATGTCCATGCGAAAGTGAAATAGATGTGCATATCAAAGTAACAAAGACAAATTGCATTCTGTATTCTCCAGCAGCTGTTCCTGTGTCTGGCAGCATCTCGACTCTACACCAGGGGGCAACCTCCATCTATTGTACTTACCATCAATGCACCTCAATAAAATAAAGTTTCAGTTCAGACTTTAATTGTTCATTTGTAATTCAATACATTTTCGAAAAACTGTTGATTTTGTTTTAATATTACAATGACTTTAAACCTTATCCTGTGTCGTTTGTCAGAGAATGCTTGAATGTGTGTGTGTGTGTGTGTGTGTGCTGCAGCAGCTGTAAATACATGTGAATAACAAAGAAATGGCTCTTGTTTTTTTTTTTTGTGGTGTTTGATAAGGAAGGTTTCACTATTTCTATTTCTCATATCGAGGATGTCTAAAATAAGCACCCCGTTGGAATCTCAATTCATGTCAATGGCGGCTGCTATAAATATTGAACATACATACAAAGAGAGAGAGAGAGAGAGAGAGAGAGAGAGAGAGAGAGAGAGAGAGAGAGAGAGAGAGAGAGAGAGAGAGAGAGAGTACTTTTTTCTTTTTTCTTCTCATTTTAATGGTCATTTTATCTTTGTCATTTTATCTTTTATTTAAATTGTGTGTCAATGTGCATTTCTGTAGAGTATGTCCTGAGAGAACGCAGAGGTGTGTGTTTATGTGCGTGTGTGTGTGTATGTGTGTGTGCTTTCTTGTCACTTTATATACATAATCGTATAACATCTTTTGAAATTCTGTTCTACCCTCTGTATTTGGTGCGCTGTATTTTTCTGTGGTTGTGAAACCGATCAGTGGCCTTTGGTTACATGGAATTGTGTAAATCAACTGATTTTTTTTTTTTTTTTTACATTTAATTACAATCGTAATAAAGTCAGTGTCAAGACAGACAGTTAGAGTTGAGTTTGGTGTTATTGATTCTCAAGTCAAATCATTTTCTTCATTTAGTCTAGCAAGTCCTTAAATTTGTGACTTGATTCAAGTTGAGTAAATCAAACCCCCACCTGTGATGAACAGTAGTAAGCTTGCATTTATAAATGAACATTGTAGTGCTCTTCACACAAGGCACCAGATTGTGAAGTGAGTTTTGATCACCAATTGGGTCACCTCAGGAACAATTCAAGAGGATGGCTCAATAAATAAAAATGATATACAATTATGAATTGGAGGGAGTTTGTAACCTAACCAATCCAAATGATTTGTGAGTTAGCGCATACCTTGTAGAGTCTCCTAGTGTATCAACATTAGAAAGGCACAAATGTAACGTGATGAAACATCTAATGCAAATCAATCAATAATATAATGACAATATCCACTCAGTCCAGTGACTGCTTAGGAAAAGATATGAAGTTAATCAATATGCTTTGTTGCAAAGCATGTGCAATCAAATGCATTGATTCTTAACAACACTTTCTCTTCTTTTCTCAACAGAAACGTCATGAACTCACAGAATATTTTCACAAGAGACTAATTGTACTGATCTATGTATTATAATGACTTTATGTATATTAGAGCTTTAAAATGTTTACATATTTTCTTAGTTCTATCCCTCTTATTATTTTGTGTGTATGTCTTTAAGACAAATACAATATGAGTGATCACATGACAGGAAACAGAAAAAGCAGCAGTATAAAGGAAGCATGGCATAGCAGGCAAATGGCCGAACAAAAGGACAGCTGTGATGATTACCAACATTCAGACTGTGGATTTACCTTTCAACTAACAGGCTTCAAGGGTTTTGAATGATCAATTCTGTTGTATATACACTGGTGGATACAGGTTAAGCGACATACATTCAATTCAATTCAGTTCACATGTATTTTTATAGCATATCATTTCAAAGCAGCTTTACAGAAAATAGATTTTTCTACATTACAATTTAGAGTAATGTGTTATCAGTGGTGAATGTGTCAAAGTAATGTCCATATTGCAGAAATGTACAGTTCTAAGAAAATACAGTTTTCATACTGGCACAAAACAATGAGCTCATTAGGGAAATTATTAAAAGTTCAGGGGTCTCATTTATAAACGCCAGTTTCCACGCAAAGGTTGTGATCTATAAAAACAATCTTGACGGGAGAATGTGCGCACCTTTAAGCAAACTTTGAGCCGTGCGTAGGCCTACGCACATGCTGGAGACAAAGGGAATTGGCGACACAGATGGTGAGTTGGAGTTAAATGTCTTTTTGGTCACTTTTAGACAGAAAATCTAAAATAAAATTATACATATACAGAAAGATAATACAAATATAATTTCACTCACCAAGCCTATCACTTGAAGCAAATATCCATCCCTTCTTAAATGTCCGCGCCAGCGAGCGCGTTGGGCCGTTTAGTGAAACTGACGCATATAGCCTAGCTAACGGCAGATGAAGTAAAACCGTAAATCTTTATTATGAGTCATAATCATAAATAGAGTGCATGTTCACAATGACACTTTAAATAAATATAATAATGATTTAAACTATGTTTTACTTTTGATATAAAAATGTAGATTAAATATGCCATTCCAGTTTAATGTAGTTAAACACTTAAACTAGGCCTACATGAAATCATTACTGAGAAGTTACAACATTTTTTTTATATTCAATAAATATAAATATTTGTTGTGGATGCAATGCTTTTGAACACTTTTCCTCTGGCATTCTGTGTTTTAATGTTTTACATACATAATTGCTTATCATGATAATAGCAGATTGTCTGAGAAAATAGTTTAGTGCAAATAATGCACAAGATCTATCTGTTTCCATTAAAAATATAATCAATTAAAAATACTCTTTGGCCAGTGTGATTGAGAAACTTTATCTGAAATGTATTTTACACTATTTGATTTATTTATTCAAAAACAAGGCAAGGATAGGCTAATGATTTTTATTAATGTAGCCTAATGTGACAGCACATCCGTATTTCATATTTTCATAATATCTTGTATCGTTAAACATGGTATCACGTGGATGAATAATCATATGCAAATGATATGCAGATGAGGATATGCATAGTAAAACTAGGTGTTGTAAGCTCCACATATGCTTGTTTCGGGGAGGAGATGCATGTGCGCACATTCTTCCGCTGACTGGGATTTATAAAGTGAATTTTGCGCAGGTTCTGGCGTACGAACGGTTTTATAAGTCTGAATATTTTTTAGCGTTCGCCATTTTTGGCTTTCGGGCAGACGTACACTTTTAGTAAGGATCCTACGCACAGTTTTATAAATGAGACCCCTGATCTTAATGATTACAATATATAGAAAATTTGTAACTCATCCTTGCTTCATTTACTATACGCGGATCCATGAATATGGAAATGAGCCCCGCCTCCACTCACTCACACCAGATCAGATTACCTGATCCACACGCTCAACTTTACTGTAGTAAACGCTGCACAATGGCAAGTGCAAAATGCTGTTTTAATTCAGCCATATATGTTTGAACCAGAAACTGATTCAGAAGTCGATATATCAGAATGGTAATGCATTCTACAACGTCGGACACATAACGGTAATTAATATGATTAGCCTTTTGCTTGACTATTTATATCAAACAGCTAATAATATGTTTCTAATGTAATCAATTGTAATTTTGAAGTGGGTACAGAATGTCTTTAACAATCTGGAACACACAGGCAAAGGTAGCCTTAAACTGAAGGTTTGCTCTCTAGAGTTGAACTTTTTTGCAAAAGTGTCTGTATTGTCTACTAGAGACTCACAACTTGCTAAATCTCCTTTTGTCTCTCTTGGATGGAGATTCCGGACATGCTGAGCATGTTGTCGTCTCACTGAATGAAGACTCAGAATGTGGTGTGTCTGTTGATGTATCTTCCCTTATAAGCAGGATACTCAGAAAATATGGTATCTGTTAATATCTCAATGATCTGAGACAAGGTTGTGTTGCAGCCTTGTTTGTATTTTGTGTCAGAGAGTGTGTTTTCTTTGTGTCAGAGAGTGTGTTTTCTCTGTCCCTGCCGCTGATGTTGCACAGCCAGTAATGACCATGCTGCGTCTGGAGGTCCTTATTTTATCGCTGCCCTGCGTGAACCTTAGGGTGAGTGTCAAGTTGGGTCAAGGGCAGTTAGTTCATTAGAAACAGCATGTGGACAAATGAGAAGTGAAATGTGGCAAACATTTCTCGACTATGGCGGTCAGAGAGGTGTCTGGCCATGAAACTGGAATGCCCTAGAATATGCAATTCACTACAACATTAACATAGATTAGTAAATGCTGTGTATTATAATTTCTTGGTAACACTTTACAAAAAAGTTCATTAGTTAACTAGTTAACATGAACTAAGAATGAACAATACTTCTACAGCATTTATTAATCTTAGTATTAATTTCAACACTTACTAATACATTATTAAAATTAAAGGTTGTATTTGTTAACATTAGTTTATGCACTGTGAGCTAACATGAACAAACAATGAACAGCTTTTTATTAACTATGTAGGATTTAACGTTTAACCAAACACAAATGAATCTTCCAGATGATTCGTTCAAGCTTAATTTTTACACAAAACTCAACACCTCAGACCCCAAATCACCAATCCAGAACCATCAAATCCAGGCTCCGCAAACCAATGAAAACCCCCAGCTAAGAACTTTACGGCCATGCAAGCTTCAAAGAGATGGTCCAGCTAAAGGAAGAAGGTGTAAGTGTTAGTTCGGAAGAGACTGATTGGTTCAGAGATGGCACAGCTCAGGACCCACCAAAATAACAGCAGAGGTTGTTTGATCCCAAGACAAAGGATTTAAAACGGACCTCCTTCTTCTTAAGGACCTCTGAACGACCCCAGGGTTGAAATCTCTTAAAACCACAGATACTTAATGGACTTATAATCAAACATCGTTCAGTTACATAATTCTATATTGTGTCTATACAACCTATAGCTCACATATAAGTCATGTTATAACTATTAGATGTTTGAATGAAAGTATGTCTTGTTTCCTATCAGTACCATCGTATGTTCTTAATTCAGAAGATGGCTTGATTGAAATCTGTGTAAAATGTTTTGTATTCTTATAATAGGAATCATGTCTAAACTGTACCCTCTGTACTCTCTGCTAATATTCCAGAATGCATTAGAAGATACATTGAGTAGTCATGGAGTAGCCATGACGGAGTAACCAGACAAAATAACCCAAATCACGATCAGAAGAACATGGGTTAAACCGCTTCATTCAAGCCATCTAACTACTCTTGTCTCACTTTTCTTTCTCTTACTTAGTTTTCTTTTCTTTTCCGTTGAGAGTCTCGGTTCTAAGTTAAATTTTGCTGCAAAGTTTCGGTTAAACGATTCGACTGCAAAGCCTGCTTCCAACTTCAAAGACTTTCCATCCATCCGCCAACACACCACGTGATTGGCCGCCCAAGACATCTATCCAGACACGAGGAGAACGCAAGCCAATCAACGAACCCGGGAAACCCCCTTTTATGCAGACAAAAAGAATCCCCAAAGGAACGCAAGGACAAGCAAGTAGCCTCCAGACTCTTAACCCTCTGGGGTCTGCAATCACGCCGGCGTGATCTGCTCGCTTTTTTTCTTATCAGTGCAAAAGAGACTCAAATAACTCAGTCGATTTTTGTCATACAGGCAAATGTTATACATCAATCGATCCTGTTAAGTTTCTATTTTTTTTGTGGATACTCACAATAAAAACAAAGTGTTGTGCTTTTCACCAAATAAAGAAAAACAAACATGATGCGAGTTCTGCGTTCTCTCTGTCAGTGAAGTCCATTCTGAAACGCGTCCTAAGATTAACTGTAACTCCGCGATTACTTGTCATACAGGCACGAGAGATTTTTCTTTATGAAGCTTGAATTCTCTTCTTTTAAATGAAGTAATTTATATAAAAAACAAATATTCTCAGTTTGTGCAATCTGTATGAAAAGAGAGTGCTGTCAGTATTTTTTTCCCCAGCTCATTACACTTCATTACGCGTTAATCTGACACGCCCACGGAGGACGCGCGCTATTCAAACGCAAATGTCGAGGCAAGCCATGACAATGCCCACATCAGCCGTTCCACCGCGGTGGTAAAATGTGTGGTGTATTTGCTGCCTTTTACCGCTAAGAGGCGCTACAATCATAGACTCTGAAAAGTGTTCGTTTATTCCGGTTTATTCTCTCTAATGCGTAATCTGCTGCCGCACTGTGGCTCATTCAGAGCGATTGAAAGCTGGTAGCAGAAGAATTCAACAAGTGAAACGTGGTTAAAATAATTCATAATCACAATACTGAAATTAGGCTACTGAAATGTAATTGAATAAATAATGAAAACATTTCAACATAAAACATTGCAATAAAAACATTTAGGCTACATCAATGAGGCTTTACAACTTTAACAGCGTACAGACGGTAGCTCAGTGATCAACGCAACAACACGAGCTTCGAGGAGCTTCAATCGACCCGAGATCGAATCTCAATGTAGCATACATGTTGTTAACCGATGTTGTCCTACAGCGTTTATATTTTACCACCTTGATGCTTGAATAGCTAACTGTTTATAACTGTTTAATTATTTAAAGTCAAGAGTTTTGTTTAATTATCATTACAACATAAATTTGCTACATTCCTGTAGAACCGCAGCCGCTGCACAAACGACAAAAACTGATGAAGGAAGATTGTCAGCCGATTGCATCAGAAAATGAAAATGAAGAAGCTCGTCTTTAGTCTGCTAAATTATTGTGTAATGTAAAAGAACACTAAAATTACTTAAGTTTGAAACCAAGTTCGAACATTTCAAGGTTTAAATAAAGTGTCGGGACAGTTTTTTTTATTTAAAACAGGGTTGCATCGGGTTTAGAGTTTATTTCTTTTGCGATGCAAAATAAGAAACACTAGGCTAATCTTATTATTGCGACATTTTAAATTTGTATTGCCAAAGAAATTACAGCTATATTAAACAATTAAAACAGTACAAAACGAAAATTGTCCAAAGAAACATAATTAAATTAAAAACATGCGTTTTTCTTTGCCTCTCTCGCGCTGGATCTCTTTTTAACTAATTTATTTAGTCTCCCTCGCTGCGCATGCATGATATGATCAATGCATGATAATTATTTAGCCTTTAATTGTTGCTTCAAAGACACAGCATGCCTTGTTGAATTCACCTTACAATAACTTCAATTGAAATTTTGTGTAAAAAAAAACTTAAAATAGGCTACAATAAATAAACTACAATATTTATAATTTAATAAGATATGGGGCCTACATTTGGACACAGATTTATCCTTACAATAATTTTGCCTGCTCATCAGGCTGGCTATCCGACACTCTCCATATGAAAGAGGAACATTAACACCTTTGTCCAGCAATGTCCCTCCAACCCCCCACAGGCTATCGGAGTCTGAGGCTGACTTAACACAAAGAGAAGTCGCAATTCACACTTAAATCGCTATTCTAGACAGTGTTGATAATGAAGGAATTAAATGATTTAAGTTACATGTAGCCTAGTGATATTTCTGTCATAAAAGTGTATTACTAAATATTTCATTATTTCAATAATTAATTAAATAAAACTGGTTTGGGGCAGCTTTTTCCAAGCAAAACTAAATATAATCTGAAAAAACGCTTGTTAATTTGTTGTCATGAACAAAATGTTCAACTCAATATTAAAGTCTACAGGGATCTTTGGATCCTTACAACCAGGCATGCAATTTGTGACTTAAGTTTTTATTTTATTTTGTATTCAAATAAATATCGAAACACGGTGCTTCGTGGTAATGCTGCTAAATTAAATAACATTTATAGAATAAATATGAACTTAAATGAAACAATATCGCAACATTTCGACAAATACATTATTATGTTTTTACATTTTAATTCAGGGCGATTTAGCCTACATTTAATTAGAGCGAGATTTTCACCCTTGTCTTGTCATTTTCTCATTGGGAAGCGCATGTTTGAGTAGATCCTCTGTACCTCTCGTTTTCATATGGATTAGCCTACATAATCAGATAACATTTATTAGCCTAAATATTTAGACATTTAAATTCTTTAGACATAGCCGATTTCTTATCGTGACTGAGCTGAAGTGGCTTTCGGTTCATTTTTGTGACGCGCAGTTCCCGAAGACAGAGACGACAGATATACTGTTTTTGTCGTTAGCCTAATATGAATACAAGTTTACAGTTTTGAACGATGTAAGCTACTCTACTCTTATCTGTATGACCAAAAAATTACGGAGTCGCCTATTAAGTTATTTTAGCTGTAATAATGAGATAAATAAATTAATCTAAATTAACGCGCCGCCGCGTTTGTCGAACACTAACTCACGATGCCAGAATAAAACCCGACTTTAGAAAAATGCATAGGGCCACTCGGCGTGGTGTGCCAAAACACTTAATTATAAACTTCAATATTTCATTCAAAATAATCTCAACACGCTTTGTGAAATTTTGAAAAGCCGTGCATGCATTCAGGCCACTGGAACTAATGAACAACTGAAACGCTGGCTTTGATTTTATTGTTTGTCGTTTAAACGTGCCTGTTGCATATCTCTATTTTATATATTTGATATTGGTGAAGTAGCCTATAGCATTGATTAGCTGTGGAGGGAGGGGTGTGGGGATTAAAATAATTCAGCAGAAGTAGGGATGTTTAGACCAGAAGGAAATCCCAGTCCCCCTGGCAAATCACACTTTACTTAAAACCATGTTTTTAAAAACTCTAGGTTGTAGGGAACAGACCTCTCTGCCATGCGCGCGCACGGTTTGGAGCACAATATCTGTCTTGCATGCACGCTCGCTCTAGATAGATTACGGGATATTTTAACTAATTCGCGGTATAACTAGTCGATCACGAGTGGCTCAACAGGTAGATCTATAGATAAACTATATCTTTCAGGAATTTGACCGACCGGGTTGACACTTCAGCGTGAGAAATCGGGGGTGTGGCGTGAGAGCCTGGAATAAAAAAAATATATATATATATAGCCTATATAAAAAAAAACTGTATGGTGTAACAGAGTTTTAGAGCTAGACAAATCTCTCTGCAATAATAAATATAAAATTTACAGCAGACCATGTATGTGCGGGATTTGAACCTGTGTCATCTTGATGATGAACCGTAAGTTCTACCGCTCGGCTATGAATTTTGTTACTGAGAAATATCCAAACGTTTGATTCTCACATGAGCGAGAAAACGTTTTGTCTTTAGCCTGTGAGTGTAGGCCTACTTTAGCCTTTTACAGTTTTAAAAGATTATATCTTATCTGTATGACCAACAATTTGTATAGGCTTATTTGGAAATTACCATAACTTGTAGTATTTCATCCTTAGGCTACTGTTAATAGACATTAGCCCCACTCACGTTTTGCTAAATGTCCCTTTGCGCCACCTGGCGGACATTTCGCGTACGACTTTGAAATGAGACTGGTTTATTTTTACCGCGGTGGATGGCTAAAAATGGTATGTGTGGATGGCTAAAAGGTGTGACTAAAAATGTGCTTTTGGCTTTCATTTATATTTTGATTGTTTGTATATATATATATATATATATATATATATATATATATATATATATATATATACTAATGAGCCTTTCATTCAGGGGTGTCACACAAGAAAGAATGCAAGGACAATATATATATAAATAAATAAATATTTATATACACACACACATATATATATATATATATGTGTGTGTGTGTGTGTGTGTGTGTGTGTGTATATAAATATTTATTTATTTATATATATATTGTCCTTGCATTCTTTCTTGTGTAACCCCTGAATGAAAGGCTCATTAGTATGCAGTCTGCTCAGGTGAGAACTGCCTAATTATTCATGAGGGGGTTGGGCCGATCCGCCCATCCGCATATTGCCTTTGCAAACAAAAAAATGTTTTTCACAATTTAAAACAATCTATTGTTTTATGTGAATGATTAGGCAGAATGATTTTCAGATCAATTTGAAGCAAATACTCTAGGCGACAACATCCACTAGTCAAAAGTCTTGTGGACAGATATTTAGTATGTTATTTGTGGCCTTATATTAGAAACTTTATTTTTTATTTTTTTCAATAACCACGCATAAACAATATTCTCTCAAAAATACAAACATGTACATACATGTTGCTCCCATATTATGGTAGCCCTGTGTGTGCTATATAGAGTGTAATTTCACCTGTGCCATTAATATGTTTATAAGCAACTGAAAAAAGCACAAATGTCAGAGCATGCCAAAACATCTCAAGGACCCCGAAAACACCTCAGACCCCAGAGGGTTAACTGAACTGGTGGTTTGATTTAAAATGTAATAACCCGCCTAAGAAACGATAGAAGGGTTAAATTAATGATTGATGGTTCGTTCAGGTCATGTCTTATAAGTCTTATAAGTGCATATAGAAATTTGGGATTTCATTATCTCACTCTTAAACTCATTCTTTCCTCACTCTATTTCTTTCTGCAACTCATATGTGTGTGTGTGTGTGTTTGATATTAGGTTTTATGTGTTAGAATAATCAATAAAGTCTTTTTTGTATTTTAAAGATAATTGTTCTTGTGTTGTATACTTACGAATTTAATGTCTTAAACTGCTGATCTAAGTTACCTTGCTAATAAATAGTGTTTTCACTAGTTTGGATATTTACATCCGCTGCAGAGGTTATAGTTACGGCCCGTTCAAATGAACGCTGGACGAGTCATTTGCTCGGCCGTAATAAGTGATTCTTTTGAATTCCCTATACAATAATTAATAATTCCCTTTGAGCTAAATTGACCTGTCTGACCCTTACCACTAACATTGAAAAAAAAAGATTAATAAAAACTGTAACAAATATATTGCTCATTGTTAGTTCATGTTCAATACATCAACTAATGTTAACTAATGAACCTTATTGTAAAGTGTTACCAATTTCTTGATACTGAACGAATAATGTTAATGAATTGAACCTTGTTGTAAATAATCTATTTGCAATGTAGCCAACATGTTGCTTAAAAAACCATTTTACAATAATAATACGTCTAGTTTTGATAGACTATCCATAATAGTGTTACATGTAAACAGATCCATCCAGAGAAAGCATATCTAGAGACCAGAATATCAGAGGTACTTGATGGTGGGCTCTTTTAACTTGAGCTAGTAAGCAACCATCCAGAACATCCTAGCATTGCATTTTGCACAGGTAAGCCCCCCACATATTTCCCTCCCAAAAAAAATATCAATTTTTTTTTTTGGGCTCAGAAAGAAAGAGACAAAAATTAAATGCATGAAATAGGACAAAAGAACACACAAGATGAATGTTCTTAGTGGAGTGGATTCATGAAAGCAATTACTTTTGGAATTCTCGATTCTTAGAACACTATATCCTAAAAAGGAGAAGCAGACGTACAACGAATGAGATAAATAGCGAGAGAAACAGAGAGAGGGAATAGAAGTGAGAGAGGTGGTTCGGGGAAAGAAGATGGGAGAGTAGATTACTCCTGCGCTATTTTTCATTTTAAGCAGCTTGTTGACCTTTTGCAGTCAAGCCTGTAGGTGTAGTTTAGCTTCTGTGCTGGAGTCTACTGTAATTTAGGTAGGAACTGAAGCACAGAGAGGGAGTGTGTCCGTGTGTGGCTCTGGGGCGATGCAAGAGTCTGGGCAGCCGACCATCTCAAAATGATTGCCTCTCGTGTGACTGCACTTTTATATGAGTGGGATTTACTGCCCTCCTCCAGTAGCAGCTGTGAAAAGACTCCCATTCATGACGAGCCAACAGGAAGTGATGGTGCTCTTAAAAACCGTCAACACCATCGGAGAGAAGCATAATATATCAAACTGTTCGCTTAACTATGTTTCTCAGTAGCAAAGTGGTGGCGTCGTTATTTTTTAAATCATGTAGCTTTTCAGTATTTAACCTATATTTTTGATTAGATAGCATGGTAACGATGACAAATGCAACGACATTATATTTTCCCTAACAATATTGCAGCAATAAATAAAACATTTTTTGAGTTGGTTCTTTGCAACCGATTCACCTCAAAGTGCTGTGAGTCATCACTGACACATGTTTGCATGTGTAGTTATGGTAACTTATGGAGATTTTCACTTTTGAAGCTGGTAATTCATTTATCAAGGATTCAAGGTTTATGAAGGTTTTGGTTTTAATTTATTACATTTTGGTGTAATGTACTAATGAGTTTGAATCTGTCAAGAGTGTTTCAATGCTACAATTACTCATTTGGGCAATTTCCAGCACAGAGCCGTTTTTTTCCACAACTGGTTTTCTTTCTTGTTTTTTGTTCATGAGTCCCTTGTTTGTCCTGAGCAGGTAAACTGCCCACTGTTCTTTAGAAAAAACACCCCAGATCCTTCACATTCGTTGATTTTCCAGCATCTTCTGCATATTTGAAACCTTTCCAGCAGCGACTGTAGGAATTTGAGATCCATCTTTTCACACTGATTACAACTGAGGGACACTTTTGAAAAATAAAACCTTTTGAATGTGGTATTTTTGTTAAATTCAGCTATTAGTTTGTCTTGTGAACTATGCAAACATGTGTTATGTAAAACAGCTTCTTCAGGGAGGTACTAATTAAAAAACAACATGCATTTTTTTTTACACCTCTTATTTGAACCATAACACATCTTGGAATAGTTTTAGCATGTTATTTAATATGGCAATGTTAATGTATTTGGTTTTGATGGACTAGATCTGCTACACTGTTGCTGCAGAGCCTGTATCGAAAACGACTAAAAACGCTGTATTCTGCTGCCAGACCATTAGATAAAACACTATAGACTGAACACATAATACTCATGTAGCTACATGACGTCATCGTTTTCAGAGATTCGTGTTTATGTTGTTTACATGGAGACCGTTTTCAATAGTTTGCATTTTCAGGCACCTAAAACGCAGTTGTCGTGTAAACGAACGGCCAAAACGCATAAAAAGTTTTACGTTTTTAGTTGTAAAAGGTGTCATGTAAACAGCCCCGAAGAGTCCATGAAAATGAAACTAAGACAAATTAAACTGAATGTGAATGTCACAGTGTAGCAAGCTCCTTTTTCCATTACTCAGCACTGCATTCAAAAATGCACTCAGCATTCAAAGCAAACATGGTGTCTGTCAATCAACAAAATTCTACATGAAACAAACTCTAAACATGACGAGATAAAAACAAAAACAAATCCTATGGACACTATTGCAATTAATCATTAACCCTCTGGGCTTCTTTGGTCAAAAATGACCGAAACCGTGAACGGTTTGAATGAAACTTGGTGACTTTTGTTGTATTACCTATGTGAACACACAACAAAATCAAGGAGATGATTCTGATATGTTAAAGGGTCGTAAAAAAAATAGTCACACTTAGCTTCCTCCCGGTCAAAAATGACCGACATAGGAAATGAATGGGAAATACGAAAAAATAGGAAAACTCAGAGAAACTTTTGGTGGTACAAACTACAGATCAGCCACTGTGCAGAAAAAAAGTGTACAGCAATGAAGGGGTGACACTCTAAAACATCAAGAGTGCAAAGTAGTCTTTTAGAATATCTAAATATATATATCTAAATAAAAAAATAAAAAAAGAATAAGATAGAGAAATCATGTCTAAAACAACAATAGTAATCAAAAAGCCTTTCTATATATTTATATAGTGTCAGGTTTCATGGTAGAAGGAATCACGAGGAGATGAGGATTACCAGGCAACAGGAATTTTAATGAACCAAAACACAGGAATCAAAGAAACCACGCAAACATTAACGAGAACCGACAAACACTCACTGGACAGCAGGAAATTAAATATAGATATCAATGAACACTGACGAGGTGAAAACAGGTGACACAGATGATCATAACGAAAAACAGGTGGCTAATGAGGAAGTGAGTTCAGGTGAGGAGACAAGCGGGATCCTGGTCTTCTCACTTGATTTTGTTTTTGCCTGCAGCCTGCACTCTATTTTGATGTGAAATGTTGCATTTCTTGAAAAAATAAATAATAATAATAATAAAATGTTTATATTAATTCTAATGGAAGAAATAGCTCATAAAAATTATATAATTAATGCAAAGTATCATAAAAATCTTAAGAAATTCTAAATAATAATAAAAAAATATTATTGAACAAAAATATATTTGATTGGTTTTCCTGGGGGAAAAAAAGTTACATTTTAAGGCTTCGGCCTTTTTTGACCAGGAGGAAGCTAAGTGTAACCCATTTACGAAGAAGCCCAGAGGGTTAAGTAGACAATAAGGATTAACAAGAGAATACTGTAAAACAAACAAACAGTTGTTGTAATTCTACAGCACAATGCTCCTCTCTCAGGTTCACTGTAAGGCTGTGGTGAGGCCAGACATTTTAAAGTAAGTGGACCTCTGTGAAATATGGTAGACCAATGCCTACTTTCAAATCATTTTTACAATGCATGTCATACAAATAATTTGACGATTAAGATTAGTTAAATGTGATTTATTATCAGCCACCAATTTCATAAAAACAACATGATTTCCATTACACGAGAGTAGATGTTAAACCTCATGCTGATTTGTACTCGGCTTTCGCCAAGATAAGCACAAACTAAGACGTAGCTTTACAGTAACCTATGCGTCTCTCTCTCCATCTCTCCATCCATTTACGCTTCTATCCATATGGTGATGTGAATCTCCTTCTGTCCGGCGTTAACGGCTGCAGTGTACTTGTCACGTCAGTACACACAACGGCTGCAACTACAGTGTGGTCTCCCCAGTGGACCAGCACGACAACCGTCTGGATTGAGCCGAGTAGGGGACATCTCTAGGGTCTTCAAGTGGGCACCTTCCGTCCTCAGTGTTTCGTCGACTAGCCCACGACACCTCAAGAGGGGTCGACAGTGACTCTGGCGTCCCAGAGTCACCCCCCTCCGTCCCCCACTCAACTCAGCCCAGCTTACTGACCTTTACATCCCTCCTGCTGCTGAGGTTGCTCCTTCCTCGTAGTTCACGTGTGACCTAACCGCAATCTCACAATCTCTCCGCAATCCAACCATACGCGCCAACCCGTTTGACTAAGGCTGTCGAGCCCCACTGTCGTCGTTAAAGCGTTCAGTGGCAACGGTCTGCCCAAACACCAACCCTCATTCACGCAATATACACAGGAACGTAATAACTGTAATTACTATGCAAACCATACAAATAAAACAACAGGCTCTTCGAGTTTTTCAAGAATTCTACGAAACCGTAGTGTGGCGGCCTGTACACAGCCAGCCAGAATATTTCCGTCTCAACCACAGCAGTTGCTGCTCCTCTCTGCTGCTTCAGATAAGTTCTTTACTGTGCGACGCAACTCTTGGCCACTGAATCCGATGTCTCTGAGGAACCGGGTTGTAGAGTGTGCCACAAATCCTCGACAGCCCACTTCCACTGGATAAACCTGGACTCTCCATCCTCGCTGTTCTGCTTCAGTGGCCAGATGAGCATACCGCAGTTTCTTCCTCTCATATGCCTCATCTACAGCATCCTCCCATGACACTGTTAACTCTATCAGTTGAACAATGCGTGCTGATCCAGACCACAAAACAATATCTGGTCGTAGGTTAGTGGTGGCAATCTCAGGTGGAAAAATAAGCCGTTGATCAAGATCAGCCAGCATTTTCCAGTCCCTAGCAGCTTCCAGTTGTCCCGGGCGAGAATTGGTTTTAACACCTTTTCTTGGTGGTTGCTCGTCTGGGCGGAGGAATATTGTCTTCTGCGTGTAATGTTTTGCTAGAACAGGTGGCAACTTATTGGTCATGTTGTGCTTGCCTTCCAATGCTAAAGCCAAACATCGCAGTACTTGGTCATGGCGCCAAGTAAACCGACCTTGGCTAAGAGCCACCTTACATCCTGTCAAAATGTGCCTTAATGTGTCAGGTGATGAACACAAAGGACAAGAGGGATCCTCTCCTACCCAGAGGTTTAGGTTCTGCGGTGATGGGAGAACATCATATGTTGACCTGATAAGGAAACTGATCCTACTCTCTTCCATTGACCAAAGGTCTTGCCAGCCCATCTTGCGTTGTTCCACACTCTCCCATCTCATCCACTCTCCCTGCTTGGCCTGGGAAATGGCCTTTATACACCTCATCCTCTCCTCCTGCTTTCGCACCTCGTTAACTACCAGCTTCTTCCTTTGAGCTGGGGGGAGGAGCTAAACTGAGCCCAAAACCCCCTCTTCCATGCTGTACCTGTCCCACGATATCACCAATTTGAAGGGCAGCCTTTGCCTCTACCACAGATTTCTTTGCTGACCACTTCCTACCAGTTTTTAACACAGGTATTGCCTCCCTTACACATTTGTCGCGTGACTCTACTAGGGTCATTTTCAGTCTGACCTTGGCGCACTTAAACTCCTCGGTTAAAGCAGAGACTGGCAGCTGCAATATTCCTTTATTATAAAGTCCCACGCTGCTGAGGCAGCGTGGAACTCCCAACCATTTCCTGATGTATGAACTTATCAACGCTTCCAGCTTATCCACTGTTGTCAAAGAAACCTCGTACACAGCCAGTGGCCACAGCAAACCTCGGCAGTTGACCAAACTGAAAGCACCAGAGTTTTAGTTTGCCTGGTAGAGCACAGCTGTTTATGCTCTTCAACCCTTCCACTGCTTGTCGTCTAACTTCTCCCACTCGAACTGTGTCCTTTAGATCCCCATCGTACCATCTCCCAAGACTCTTCACTGGCTTCTCAGAAACTGTTGGTATTGCCTCACCATTAATGAAGAATGTTTTATCTACTACCTTTCCTTTAACTATCGAGATGCTCCTTGATTTAGAGGGCTTGAATTGCATTCTTGCCCATTCAATATTATCGGTTAACTTACCCAATAACCGATTAGTGCAGGCTACTGTTGTAGTCATTGTTGTCATGTCATCCATGTATGCTCTGATTGGTGGTAGTCGCAACCCAGAAGCCAAGCGCTCTCCTCCTACTACCCATCTCGATTCCCTAATGATAACTTCCATTGCCATGGTAAAAGCCAGTGGATAAATGGTGCATCCTGCCATTATTCCAACCTCTAGGCATTGCCATGTAGTGCTGAATTCTGGAGTTGAGAAACTAAATTGCAAATCTCAAAAATAGGCTTTCACTAAATTTGTTATTGGCATTGGTACTCTGAAAAAATCAAATGCTGCCCAAAGAAGCTCATGCGGCACTGAACCATATGCATTAGCCAAACCCAGGAATGTCACATGGAGCTCCTTCCTCTCCTTTTTTGCTGATTGAATTAGTTGCCAGATAACATTGATGTGTTCTAAGCATCCTGAGAAGCCTGGAATGCCCGCTTTTTGAACTGAAGTGTCAATGAAACCATTCTTTAATAGGTAGGTGGACAATCTCTGAGCAATAATGCTGAAGAAAATCTTACCTTCAACGTTTAATAGCGAAATAGGACGAAACTGACTGATGCTTGTAGCATCTTTTTCTTTAGGTATACAGACTCCACCTGCTCTGCGCCATGCTCTAGGTACAACCTGTTTTCAAAACCTAAATAAAATGACAAATGAACAGAATAAGAACAATAAACAAAGATAAAATATAGCTGCGAGCAGCGATTACGGGCCCAAGCCGGTGGCACCGCAACCCCGGTGCCTTTAGTTACCTAAAGGCACCGGGGTGGCGGTACCACCGGCTTTGGCCCTTCATCGCTGCTCGCAGCTATATTTATATATATATATATATATATATATATATATATATATATATATATATATATATATATATATATATAAAGCCGGTGGCACCGCCACCCTGGTGCCTTTAGGGTTATTGTGCACGACGTGCAAAAACGTAACCCTGCTTTGACTGTCGAAAAGAAGTGTGCTGTAGAGCTTGTATCAGTGTGGGCTCTGCAAAAGTGTGCATTGAGGGCACATATCAACCACAAAGTATGCGAGAGCAACCTTCTGAAAGGTCAGGTCTACATCCAGGTCTACATCTGCCGTGTGTTTACATCATAGTAGTGAAGTTTGAAGCAATCAGGTGATTTCAAAGCTTTTTGAAAGTGACAGACTTCCTGCTGCCAGTTGGTGGCGCTATAACCGGGGTGGCGGTGCCGCCGGCTTTGGCCCTTTCATCGCTGCTCGCAGCTATATTTATATATATACACACACAAACACACACACACACACACACACATATATATATATATATATATATATATATATATATATATATATATACATAAATATATATATATTGTTTTTTTAAGAGACAAGACAGAATATTACTTGCCTGATCTGATTAGAAAAATAGTGTTTGTGTGTGTGTGTGTGTGTGTGTGTGTGTGTGTGTGTGTGTGTGTGTGTGTGTTTGTGTGTGTGTGTGTGTGTGTGTGTGTGTGGCGTAATTGAACAATGTAGACATAAAAACATACTCCGTCCTTTTGTTCATACAGGACATTATTCAAACTGCAAAGTGTTTACTTATATTTGTGTACACTTGCAATAAAACACAACATTGTGCTTTTGTCAAGCTATAAACTCTTGTCAAACTGTAAACTACAACTGTCACCCAACCAAAATCTCTTACACACACACACACACACACAGTTTAAAAGCAAAAAATATCAAACAATCCTATTTAAAAACAGTCTGTGGGAGCCATCTTTTGGACATTCATCATATCGCATTGGTTTTCATTTCTTGTCATCAAACAGAGCCCTAATCTGTTTATTTTTTCAGTTACACATTCTACATTGATTAAAAAAGAAAAATCAAATGTGTTTTTATTTTATACAGAAATAAATAATCTATCATTCAGATGAGAATAAAGTTAGTGTTAGTTCAAATTTTAAGGAAAACAAATATATGATCTGAAATATAGCACATTCATTTAAAATTCATTCAGGTTCAATTACCAAACATACAATCTTAATGTAATTTAAAGCAAACAATACATTTAAAATATATGGGTTGTATGACTATTTTTTAATATAAAAAGATATATATCCAAAAAGACAAGGCCTAAAGTTTAACAAGGGTTAAACTCTTATCACTGTAACAGACACAATCACACACACAATCACACACACACACACACAAGTCAAATCACTTACATTTTACATGCAATATTGACTTTTTTTCTGTTTCAGCAGCGAAAATAGTTAAACAAAGATCACAGCAGAACCATCGCGCATCTCACAGCAACGCGTTCTCATTACTGAATGATTCAGCATTTTGAACGAATCGGTTGACTCAAAGATTCAATGACCAATCAATCCATAAACATCTATCTCATTCATGAATGACTCAGTCGTTCAAACGAATGAATCAATGACTCGCTCATTAAGACGGTCGCCTGGCGACACCTAATGACGGTTTAGTGTTATGTTTAAAAGTATCATTCTTTCCAACGATTGTTAATTAACTCATATTTGAAACATAAGCTATATTTATATATATACATACATATACACACACATACACAAAAATAAAATAAAAACACATTTGAAACGTGTTTGCTTACTAAATTGTGAGCTGAACGAAAGTTGCAGCAAATATCAGCAACAGGAGTCAAATTTCATTAATCACGAGAGTGAAGAGCTGACTGAAAAGATGATGATGGAATAGGCTATTTTATGTAAAAACGCCTATTTAAGCGAATCTGTCATTGTACTCTTTTATTGTTGTGTTTTCCGTGAAAAATAATAGACTATTGAACTCACAATTCAAGCAATCGGCCCCCGAAATTGCACTAATTTTAGTGACACTAAAAAGTATGCGGCTGCACTGGCATTCATAATGGTGCGCGTCCATGGCGACGAGCGAGCAGAACAGAGCGAACGTTTAGTTAATTTCTACTTCCATAGGAATTCATTCGAGCGCCACCATTTCAATGTCTGTGCGGACGTCCATATTATACTTTCGCTTTCAAGTTAGTGTTTTTAAACCCCCCAGCGGGAGGTTTACACAATTGGTTTACACAATCACACGTTGATTAACCGGTGGGAAAATATTCCCATAGTAACATCCCTAATATATAAATATTTATAAATTCAATAGGCCTACCTGATTTTGAACACAAGAGGGCAGTATAGCACTATATATGATTTGGATTATTATTATGTTTGACTAAACAACCATTCTGGCTGTTTTTAAACTTAAAAATAATTCTTAAATTGAAAAAAAGGAATAAAATGGGTTTAGTTCTAATATTTGTATAATTTTATATAAAAATAAATGGTGTATAATTACATTTTAGAAAGATATGAGACATGCCCTGATTCTTTTTTTGACATTACTTGAATCCCTCAACCATAGCAAAACCGTTTGAGATATTCAATATCTGTTCACAATTTAGCATCTTCAATGTATTTTCATCATGTTGAAAAAGTTTGGCATGAATAAAATAAACTACTTAGGAGGAGTAGCTAAAAACTCAGAATCTGAAATCCACATTCAAACCAAAATATCTGACTTCCTGTTGGTCGTAGCTAATTACGGTAAATTAGAAAGTTGTCCGGCTCGAAGAGTACAATATACATATCGAGTTTTGTTACTGTAGATAAAACTAACCCCCCCACTTTTGTCAAAAGCATTTAGAAAGTGACACACTTCCTGCTGCCAGTTGGTGGCGCTATAACTTTGACTCACAATAGTCACATCCATGTGATCGGCCTCTTACAGCGATCACACTGCTGAAGTTTCATCAAGATCAGTTAATGTATGCAGAAGTTATAACGCACTTCTTGTTTGTTGTTTCTCGCCATAAATTCGTTTCCTCGCCACGGCCAAACCGTTCGAGATATCAAAAATCCCCTCGCAAACTTTCATCCTCAATGTCTTGACTTCATGCTGACCGAGTTTCGTGCCGTTTGTTTGAATTCTCTAGGAGGAGTATTTCACATTCCATTGCGTGTGTTTTACCAACAACCCTAAATAGCCGACTTCCTGTTGGGCTGGGGTAAAAAGTAAGAGTGTGAAGTATATATGAAACGAGGAGATCTACATGTGTACCGAGTTTCATATTATTACATGCAAGCGTGTTTGATTTATGGACCATGTTTTCGGACCCCGTTCCAGGGGGCGCTGTCGAGCCCCCCTGCCACGCCCGGGTACCATCTTCAGCCCGGCCCTGATGGCCGCGGGTTCTGACATGTGTGCAAAGTTTCAGGAGTTTTTGAGCATGTTAAGGCCTCCAAAAGTGTCCAAAAGGTAGCAGAAAAATAATAATAATAATAATAATAATAATAATAATAAATAATCCTAAGGAAAACAATAGGGCCTTCGCCCTTTGGGCTTGGGCCCTAATAAGCGGAGTGTGTGTGAGGCTGGGCAAGGCTTCCCCAGGCCACAAAATTATGATTAGCATGGAATCTTCTCACTCAAACTGATTCTGGTTGCTTTTACATAGAAAAACTGCCCAAAACTACTTTTCTAGGTTCAGTTTTCTCCGTAATAATACCATATTGGTGATTTTGCAAACAATCCCGTGAATATCTGTGTTTGCACTCTGCAAAGGCTTCTATGTACAACATGTTTTTGCACCGTTGAGCAATGTAGCCAATCACAGACATGTCTGTTGATTTATTCAACGCAATGGCCAATCAGAGGTGTTTAAGTTAGAATCCACTCACCGCTCAAAGCTGGAGTTTTTGTTCTGCAAGCTCGCAAATCCTCTCATTATAGCAAAGCATAGACATCATGCAAATAAGAGATTAATTGGGCAGTGTAGACAGCTCGATCTCACGAAGTTACATTATAAACAAGATGAGTGACAGCTTTTAAGGGATTATAAAGGGACAACTCTTTGTAGGTGATCCAATCATTTCAGAATTTTAATAAAACTTTTGTTTTTCATGCTTGACCAGTGGCCACGTACACACTTCATGTTTCGGGAGTGACATCCACGAGATTTATGTATTTTTTCTCCTTTCCCACAATAAAGTCATTTTGTGTCTCGCTTGATTGTGTGGACCAGCCGTCAAACTGAGAGGGCCAGTGCCACCCTGGCCTAATAATGTGTTGCCATTAGAGTTCACAATCATATAATTCTAATAAGTTATGCTGTAAAAATAACTTATGCAGATTTCGCTATAAGTATGCAGTGAATTCACATGAAAAGTTTTTGTTTTTTACAGTGAAGTTACGTAAACACTTTTTACAGTGAAGTTAAGTTACGACAGTTACGTAAAAGAGCATCAGGAATCGTTAGTAATCTTAGGGCTATAAACATTGCAAGCTTTGCAGACACCGTTCTAGAGAGATAAGGACGGATATATCGCCCTCACGTTGTGTATTAGTGGCAGGCTGTTCATCTGCTAACTACTGTACATCTATAAAATCTGCCGGCTGCAATAAATAACATGATTCTGAACAGGTGGGTCAGTATAATACACACGTCCTCACCTCTCCTCGAGCGTTGGAGGCTCCCGCCTCTCAATCCTTTAGATTGTGCTGCCTCTAATATGCCATTTAAAACTATTCTCTCCTCAATTATAATACGAAAAAAGCCTTATTTCCCCCTCAGCAAGCCCTTCAATTGGGAACAGATGTTTCTCCCTCCCCAGGAAATGACTCGCTCCTTAGTGATAGAGGCAGGCGGCTGTGCTTTATTAAACATATAAAAAGCCTCTTAAATGATGTGATTCAGAGGAAATATAGGCTGATATTCATTCTTTCAAATTGGGGCAAGCGAGTGCCGCTGAAATAATTACAGAGAGAGAGAGTGGCAGCTCTCATCGTGCTGTGAAAATGTCACGTTTCAGACGCTGCAGCTCGGGGAGGAGCACCTCCAACCGATCCATGGAAAAGTTTGAGTTTTGCTTAGCATGAGACACTAACAACTTCCAAAGGTGAATATACATGGAAGTATACATCCAATGGTACTTTTCTGGCAATCTGATTCTAGAAAACAGTATTGAAAAGTGAACATTATCTAACCGTCATGTCATTTAAGACCAATCATATAGCTTCAGAAGGTTTGAAATATAGCAAATGAGTTGTAATAAGTATTTATTTATTTTTGGAGTTTGGAAGTCTCAAGCCAATGTAGGCTATGCTGTCATTTTATGTAAAAGAAAAGCGTGGAAATTCTTATTTCAGCTCCACTGAAGAAAGGGTTTGATGATGACAATGGCACATCATTTTATAATGTTGAATTGTTAATAATGATCTTAAAGACCCACTCCGATGAAAATAATGTTTTTCTAGGTGTTAACATGTTCTTGTGGCATTTTTCTGATGTTAGAGGACATATCTTGAGAAAAATAAGCTCAAAGTTGTATTTCTGAGTATTTCTACATTCAAATGGCTGTGAATCAGTAGCAGACGCTAAAATGCCGGCTAAAATAGACTGGAGTTGTGACGTAGTAACTCCACTGGGCGTCTCCACACGCGACGTATTGGAGTGTAATAATGATCGGTGATAACTTTGATTAACTTCGGATAATAATAATTAACGTGTATATAATACTGTTGCCCCACCGGTATTGGGGGTGTAAGCTAGCGGGAGAGACAGAGCTCTCAGCAACGGGCAGGGGGACGGTCGTCTCCGTGCCAACGGCTCCGCCCACAACGCAGAGGCGAATTGCTAATGAGCTACTGCCGCTCTGCTGAAGCGAAGTCCCAGAAAAAGGCACAGGTTTTGTGATTTTGGCTAAAAATGGCATAATCATAATTTAAAGACCACTGGGAATGTTTAAAAATAGCTCAAAATATGATCGGAGTGGGACTTTAAGGGGGTCGCACACCGAAAGAGAAGCGAAGCCGCGCTGCGCCACGTCTAGAACAACTCACAGGTATCGCACACCGGACGCGCACATTCTATTCGCGCGAGCTCAATTTTGAATCAACTCCTGGTAGAAGTCTAGAAGAGCTGCACGATGGGTGAGTTTTAACTTGATGTATTATTTGTTTTTCATGTTAATTGAATAATAGCTGATGTTTGAACGTTAATCAAGTAAAAGTGTCTATATCACGTTGTTAAGTCTGTTATTTTGTTGTAACGTTATCCGTTGTCTTGGCAACTACCCAGATAGCACAAGTCTATTTGATGTGATGTTTACATCTGGAAGACGTATTTTTAAGAGTGTTTGCTCATCTGCAATACGTCTATAGGACGTTTCCTGTCAGATGTCAAATAGACGTTTATAAGATGTCAGTTTAACATGCATTCGAAATCATTACATCTTAAAGACATCTTCTAAACGTCTATTTGACATCTGACAGGAAACGTCCTATAGACGTATTGCAGATGAGCAAACACTCTTAAAAATACGTCTTCCAGATGTAAACATCACATCAAATAGACTTGTGCTATCTGGGTATGTTACATAATACAATAGTATTTATTTAGCTAGCGTTCAGCTAAACCGAGTGAAAAGGTTAACCAAACAAGTTATTTGATATATTCTTTTTTATTATATATACCTAACTGACGATATGTTATTTCTTTGTAACATAATGTTATAATGGCAGTTACGTACAAAGTTACGTATCACCCTCTGGTGCTATTTATTTAGGGGTTAACGTTACTCCTCTCTGTCAAAAGCAACGTTTTTCTTTCAGTGAATGATGAATGTACTATATTTTAGTTTAATAATAGTTTTTCTGTAATAATTTACAGTACTAGCAAATATTTTCTTCTAAATTATGCACTTTTCAACAGTCATAATTACATTTGGGTATATTTATGTCACAAGGTGACGAACCAGCAGCGGAACTATATATTCCACGGAGGAATGTTTCCACCCGGAGCGCTTTCAACGGAACACCCAGCCAGCCTTGTATGCATCGCTACCATGGCAACAGCAGCCGCTGATGACAGAGTGACAGCAGGTGCGGCGCATCAAGGGGCTGTTTGATGATTGGGACACACAGCGTTTTGAAACAGATAAAAACCAAGCTTTGGGAGATCAAGGGAGTTGAGTTCAGTTCAGTGCAGTGTAGTGTTCTGTGTTCGGGTGCTGTGTCCTGACTTCGGGTGCTGTGTCCTGACTTTGTTCCGACGAGGTGGGCTGAGAGTTTCTGTGGGACAAATCGGCTGGTGAGATCGACCCGCGGAAGGGAATCCGCTACGAAGGATTGGGTGGTGTGGAACAGAGAAGCAGAGGAGAAGTCGCCTTGGAGATATCAAGTCCCCTTCTTGGGTAGAGATAAGTGCAAACCTTTTACTGGCCGTACGGTATGTGATTTATACACAAAGACACTGTATATGAAGAGAAGCGATCTAGGAAAAGGAGTCTAGACACCGTAATGAGAAGACAGCTGTTGTGATGCATGGTTGGGGTCGCTATATATTCTTCCGTCTTACTGTCCCCGCTGTTCAGGACAAGGAGGTGGGCTGTGGCCTTATATTTCACAGAGTGGTTGAGAGTGACGTGTGTTGATGCTGTGCCCCACCGTGTGTGTTTGAAGTGAAGTTACGGCATGCTTACTATACCGAATTCTGTCACGTGCCCATCGGCCTTGCCCTGTGTTGCAGTTTGGAGTTGCTGAGGGAGAGATTAAGTGACGGTGAAATTTAAAGCTTGCTGTGTTCTGATTCATCATTGATGCTGTTCTGAAGAACGGAGGAAATCCAGTTATCTGCTATTCTGAGTGTCCCCCGTCTAAAGCTGCTGCATTCTGTTCCATCACTGTTGTGGAGAGCGGAGGAAACCCAGGTATCTGTTGTCCTGAGTGTCACCCATCTAAAGCCACTTGCATTCTGTTCCATCATCACTGTTGTGGAGAGCGGAGGAGACCCAGGTATCCGTTGTTCTGAGTGTTGTACATTCCAGGCCTGCTGTGTTCTGATTCATCATTGATGCTGTCCCGGAGAACGGAGGAAATCCAGTTATCTGTTGTTCTGAGTGGTGTACAGTCTAAGCCTGCTGTGTTCTGATTCATCATTGATGCTGTCCCGGAGAACGGAGGAAATCCAGTTATCTGTTGTTCTGAGTGGTGTACAGTCTAAGCCTGCTGTGTTCTGATTCATCATTGATGCTGTTCTGGAGAACGGAGGAAATCCAGTTATCTGCTGTTCTGAGTGTCCCCCATCTAAAGCCGCTTGTATTCTGTGTTATCGACACTGCCGTGGAGAGCGATGGAAATCCAGTGTTTGCTGTTCGGGGTGTTACCACTAAGGCCTGCTGACTCCAGGAGCTGGTCGATTGTCCGGACTTGCCGATCTGACCACCCAGTCAGCCTTCCCGCCAGCCCTCCGAAAACTTTCCGTTACCCGTTGTATGGGGAAGAACCTACTGTACTTGGAGTGCCCACTTGCTGTCCGGTCGACGTCTGTCACCGTCGTGAGCTTCTGTATCCGCTATACTGGGAGGAACCCATTGTACTTGGAGTACCTACTGGCTGTCCAGTCGACGCCCCTTTCACAGCCGTAAGCTTTCTGCACCTACTGTACAGGGAAGAGCCAACCGTACTCTAAACACTCACCTGCTGTCTAGTCGACACCTTCTACAGCTGTAAGCTCTCTGCATCCCCTGTATAGGGAAGAACCAACCGTACTCGAAGTACCCACCGGCTGTCTAGTCGACGCCTTTCCACAGCTGTAAGCTCTCTGCACCTACTGTACAGGGAAGAGCCAACCGTACTCGAAACACTCACCTGCTGTCTAGTCGACGCCTTTCTACAGCTGTAAGCTCCCTGTATCCCCTGTATAGGGAAGAACCCACCATACTCGAAATACTCACCCGCTGGCTGGTGGACGCCGTTCTACAGCCGTAAGTTGCTGCACCTACTATACGGGGAAGAACCAATCCGTACTCGCAATACTCACCTGTTGTCTGGTCGATGCCTTTCCACAGCTGTAAGCTCTCTGCACTCACTGTCTAGGGAAGAACCAACCGTACCTGGAGTACCTACTTGCTGTCCAGTCGACGCCCCTCTTCACCGCTGTAAACTTTCTGCACTTGAGAGATCGAGAAGAGTACTTACCTGCTGTCCAATCCACGTCCCCTCCATCGCCGAGAGCCTTGGCATCCGAAAAGTCTGAGGGGTTGAGTGGACCGAGTCCTCGCCTGTTGTCCGGCCGACGTCCCGGTGGCCACTGGATGCTGGGGAGGAAGGAGGAGTTTTAATTAGGATCTACAAATTCTTTTAATCAATAAAGTCTGTTACATTTTTACTTTCCTTGTCCGCCTGGTTTGCTCCTCAGTGGTACATTCTAAAGGGGGAGGGGGGGGGGGTAGACCCAGTCGACCCAGTCGACCCTCCCGACCTGTGACATTTAACCTATGTAACCTATGAAGGCTTTTTTTGTATGAATGCCCTGTTTTTTCCGATTCTTCCCAAACAGCTACAATTTTGACTGCCCCCCCCCCCCCCCCCCCCCCCCCCCCCCAAAAAAACTGTTGCACTCACGTCACAGACTGAAAAAAAAGGCAATCGAATTTGGGTACACCCTCTAAATGAAAAAAGGCAACAATTTGGCTTTTTCCACCACCTTGTTCAGGAGCAGCAATTAAGTCCAGAAAAGCACCAGCAGTGCTTCAGAATGAATGCAGAGCAGATGGAGGATCTGCTGTCAGTCATTGGACCTGACATCACAGGGATGTCTATGAATTACCGGACACCTATTGGGCCAAAAGAAAAACTTGCAGTAACATTGCGGTAAGCAATTTTCTATATAACCTATTTATATCTGATTTACAGTTTACATTTATTATGATGTTGGAAGAATGAAGACAATATTTTCAAAACAATAATTCATTTAATGGATTTTACCATGTGAGCCATATGTCAAGATAACACAGTAATGTATTATTTTAATAATAATAATTGCTGATCACTCTAGCCAGCCTCCACATACATTTAATTAAGGGTGGGCCCAAACATCACATTCTACAGTAATAAAAAAAAACAATATCTGTATGTAATATAACATAAAACGGGATTAGGTTAACAATTCCCAAAACAAACAAATGTTACCTATTATGAATATGGTATGTTGAGAAAGCTGAAGGAGCCACAATATTTTAATTTGAAGCATTCCTGCTACCAAACAGTGGTAGTCCTGTGTGATAGCTAATCACACCTTGCCCATGATGTGCCTGATTACTCTGCACATCCAGGTCATCCAGGATACGTAGCATCTCTATTTTTGCCCGTGTTTGTTCTCTTTTTCCCAAGGACCTCATTTGAGGTTTTGGTGGCACTGTTGGTGTTGCTAAAAAGTCTATAAGCTTTTCATTAATTTGTGTGTTTTGACTTTTTGCGTCTTTTTTTTCTCTTGGGTCTCTGTGGCCATCCTGAAACTTCGGTCCCTGTTGTCTCTGGTACTGGCTTTCCTTTTCTGGAGTCATTTGTGTTTCTAAATCACCTACATGGGTCGACCCATCCACATAGTTGTCGAAGTCAACGTTACTGATTGTATTGAGAAAAAGAAAGAGAGACAAACAAGAGCATACAGTTTACACCATTTTTTTTTTTAAAGTTAAAATTCTAATTCAAATCATACTTTAATAAATTTCATTCATACTTCACAGTGTATTACTATAAATAGTACCTTCTATTTTGAAGGAAGATATTTAGGGAGGAAAGTGCAGCAGCATATTTCCACTCCTGTTGACGCACTGCTCCAGAGCCACTTGGTAATTGTTGTCTTTTCTTCCACTTGATGTAGTTGTCTCTTAGGGACTTCCATCTCATTCTGCACTCATTTTCTGTGAGGAGGGAGAAATTAATGTTTATATTAATGTTCATGTTTTACAGATATCTGGCCACAGGAAATTCAGTAAGAACGATTGCCTTTAACTACCGTATGGGGGAGAGCACAGTGGCTAAATCCATGAAGGACACATGTGCAGCTATTAACAGGCGGATGATGGATACACACCTAGCAAGACCAACTGAGCAGGAGTGGAGGAATATTGCCTCAAGATTTTCATGTAGGTGGAATTGTCCTAACTGCATAGGAGCGATAGATGGGAAGCACATCCTCCTCTTTGCACCACCACATTCAGGTAGCCTTCATTTTAATTACAAAAAAACATTCTCTGTAGTATTATTGGCTGTCGTTGATGCCGAATATCGTTTCCGCCTAGTCCATATTGGAGAGTATGGACGGTCAAGCGATGGCTCAGCCATAGGGCAGGCTCTAGATGCAAAGAAGCTGGAGATGCCAGATGATCAGCACCTTCCAGGAGAAGAGCATCTGGGGAACATGCCATTCACCATTGTTAGGGATGCATCATTCCCATTAACAACCTACCTGATGCGGCCTTACCCTGGTAGGGACTTATCTACACAACAACGCATCTTCAACTACAGTTTGTCTTGAGCGCGCAATGTAGTTGAAAATGCCTTCGGCATTTTGTTGTGTGTGGGATCAACATACACCCTGACAAAATAAACAGCCTTATTTTGTCAGCTTGCATCCTGCAGAACTTTCTTCTCAAGCCAATGGAAGTAGAGAGGTGTCTGAATACCAGTGCCCCAACTCCTGGATCGATGGAGAGCATTTCTACTGTTGGTGGGCTTCGTGGTGCAAGGGAGGCCTACACGGTTCGAGAAAAATTCTGCTCTTATTTCAACTCTGAGGGACATGTATCTTGGCAGAATGAAATGGTTTAATGGTCACCATAGTCTTAGTTTAATTATTTATTTATTAAATTTAATTGATTTTAGAATTGATCACTTTCTTGATATCATAATGTATGTAAATATTTAATATCTTAATGTATGCCTGCTTACATAATCATTTAGTCTTTGATTAGCATTAATATTAGACTGCACTAATTAATTATTAGCATTATTATGTATTATTACAAATCAATTTCAACATTTCTTATAGCTACTAATATGATTTGTTTGTTCAATAAAATTTGAAAGTTTGTTCATATTTCTCGCTTAAGCTTCAATTAATATTCCGGTGGTTCACTGGGTGGCATGTTATTGGAGTCTTATTTCAAAATGAAGAAATATTTAATGAAATATCATAATTGTAAGTTTGTGGTAAAAAATACTGTTATTTTTAAGGACATTATGAGATTAAGATAATGTCTGTCCTGTACATTGTTTTACTGTACAATTAAGTACAGTCGTTGCTAACGTCAGCCACAGAAAATTTTACCTCTTTACCTTTTACCTTTAATTATGTTAACCTAAGTTAACATAATTAAAGAATCTTACCTGAAAATCCAATGACATCTGCGATCTTCCTCCACACTGCTGACTTCCTTATGTTGTCTTTGAAAAATCTGTGGTTTATTGCAAATATTTCAGGGTATTTCCCTACTTCATTGAGTTTTTCGTCGTCCATTTCGCTCTGCTACTACGCTAGAGAAATGACCTGAAGTGTGTGGCAGTACACGACCGTGAATGTAACCACGAGAGGCAAACGTTACATCGCCTATGCTTTTAATATTTCGCACTGAGGTTAGAGCATAGACAGTAAAAGAAAGGGTTAGAGTATGGTTAGTATGGTAGAGTATTGAAAAATGGCACAACAGGGGAAAATTAAAGATTTAAAAGGGCTATGTTTGTAATATATATTTTTTTCCGATATGACTTTATTCAAGCTGTTAAAATAGGAATGTTAAACTAAATGTATATTGCAGCACATGGTGAAGTCAGTATGTACATTAACGACGATTTGAGACAAATAAATGTCCTGAGCCGTAGCTGGGCGCCACGGACAGACGCCGAATGGCGCCGCCGGTGTGTGTACACTCATACTGTGCGTTCACACCGGACGCGAATAGCGCGTCAAATTCGCGTCTACCGTGTCTAGTTTGACGCTTGACCACTTTGTGTTAATTCGCGCGCCAAGAGTGAAACTGACGCGCGTAAAAACAAAAGTTTGAAGCGAAATTTACGCGCGTCAGAAGCGAAATCCGGAGGCGGCCATCTTTTTTAGATGTTTATCGAGCATTAGCATTAGCATTAATCGAGAGAGTCACCACTCGTATTTGCTCTGGAGAGCAGAAACAGCTGCGTAGGGTACATCGTCGCTGTACTCGGATCCACCAGACCCTCCGGAGGGTTTCAGGAGTTTCACCATTTGTTCCAGGAGCTAGGTTTGGTGGACCTAACGGTGAGGACGCTGACGAGGACAGCGTAGGCCGTGTAAAGCCTCGGCCTCGAGTGGTCACTGCCTGACGAGCCCGCGCTCTACAGCCCGGCGCGAGGTTCACCCTCGCCCGCACATTTATTTGATAATAAATGGAGCCAGCCTCCAAAAGTGAAACCTGTCCTGTGATTTTTATTTATTTATTATACACTAAGTGTTTGTTGTTTTTACATTAAAATAATAATGTTTCATATAATCTAAAATAGATATGGAATAAATAGCATTCAATACAAAATGAGTACTATCTCTCATATATTAAAATAGAGTTTTTATGTGAAAGATTTGCTTTGTTGTGCATTAGAACCACACCAGACATTTTAGTAATATTAAAAAATAATTTAGTAAAATAACATAAACTTTCACTTCACCACGTGACAGCAGCAAGCAGGCTCCTGATTGGTTAACGCGGCGCGAATTGACGCAGAAGTTAAAATTTTTCAACTCGGGCGGCAGACGCGAATTCGCGTCAAACGCGTGAATGCACAAATAGCACTAACTAAATCGTTTGCGCGTAACGCGCTTCCGCGCCAGACGCTTCAATTCGCGCCATTTGCGCGAACGAGGCGTATTCGCGACTACCACGCCGCGCTCTACGCCTCATTCGCGCCGCAGGAATTTTTTACGCGCGTAACGCGTCTTTGCATTGACTTAACATTGAAATCACTCGCGCCTGACGCGCTATTCGCGTCCGGTGTGAACGCACCAATAGAGAATAATGTGTTCGAGTTTTTGTCACAGTGTCTGGTTGTGTTTCCCCGGGTTGTCACTAGAGGGCCTCGTTCTCACGGTGTCTTTCACATTTGACTTCATTTCCCAGCATTCTGTCTGTCACTCATCAGTTCATTGCAATCAGCTGTTTCCCATCACATTGTTAGATCTGTGTGTATATATTCCCTGTCTGTGTCAGTGTTTGTTACGGAGTCGTTGTTATATGTCACCACTTCTGAGATCTGTTTTGAGCTTGTTCGTGTTTTGTTTTTCTTGTTTGGTTTGATTATTTGGATTTTGACCCCTGCCTGGAAGACTACGATTTTGGATTGCCCTTATTAAACAAACTACTGCTATTGGATTTCTGTTCCTGTGTGTGGTTCGTGACAGTTTTAAAGACATGGCGCTGCGCTTCTCGTTCGGTGTGCGACCCCCTTTAATAATGTATCGAAAATCACTCTTATCAAAACACAAACTACAGCTAAATATAAAATGACAAACAAAAAATAAATGTATCATATTAACACACAAAAACAAACATTAAAAAATAAAGTTTTACATTGCTGGATTTTGTTATTTTATTAACAAACAGAATATACTGTAGCTTTTATGCACTGATTTTCTGAATATTTAATTTCCAGATAATACTGGAAACGTTCTGTCATTCCAGAAAGAAACCTCAAAACAAACAAAACCTGATTGCCACTTACTCCTATCTGAAGGACAGATTTCAGTGGGCATGGTCCTCATTAGCATAGAAATGAATATGATGCCAGATAATGAATATATGGCTCTTGATGCTTCATGAAAGAACTTCAGAGAGAGGGAGGGTAAGAAAAAAGAGCTAGAGAGATACAGAGAAAGAAAGAAATAGACTAACTTTTATTTTTAATGGAGTGCTTGTGTAAGACATTAGCATGAAGAGAGAGTGGGTGTTTGAAAACTAGGCTAGGGAAAGGACATTGTCAAGGTCAGCTTCAGAGAAACAACAAATGACAGATGGATAGAAGCAGCCAATCCTCTCCTGTAAAATCCCAATACAAACAAATGTCTTCATAAGTAGAACAATATTAGCAACACATTTGTCATATGTCATATTTGTCAAAATATTAAGGGAATAGAGTATACGCCAAAGCTACCTGCCCTCTCAGAATATCCTTTAGTATTTAGTAGGTATTCGTATAACAAGCTCAGTGCACCAAGAGAATACATTTACATGAAATGCAAGTATTTAAAGTCCCTCTGTAGTCATTAATTTTATCCCCACCTTTGATCACCAAAAATGACACTTGAATGTAACTGTACCCTTGCCTAATTTAGTATACGCGGTTCTATAAATATGCAAATGAGCCCCGCCTCCACCCACTCACTCAGCTCAGAGATCCACTCGTTGACGATCACACGTTATTCTGATTGGTTACAAGGAAGTTTGTGATGTGTGACGTCCCTAAGTCTCCTGATTCTATTGGTGCAGCTCATGGGAGTTCCTGATTGGTTTTCCTCATGCTAATTGTTAATTAGTTAGAGTATATATAAGAGTGCTGTGCCTTCTTAGGGGAGGGCACTCTTTGGGGAAACTCTCCTCATGAGTGGCTTCTGGTATTTTCTTACACATGTAGTGTCAAGATATTATTGTTTGTTATCTCTTTGTTGTCCCTTATCCCTAGACTTCTTTTTATTATTATTATTGATTGTGTTATGTTTAATCCAATAAAACACGCCTTTGATTGCAACGTTCAAGATTGTGTTGTGGCTTGGTACGAGCTGGTCGTAACATAAAATTGGGGGCTCGTCCGGGATTGTGTAAGTAAATACATAATGTCTTTAGTGTGTTCACCTTTTTGAATAAGTAGACTTCAGGTATTTACAGTGTTCTCAGCTGGGTTTAAAACTCCTCCATCGAGGCACTGTTTGTTATTTTTTTTGTTATTTTGCCTTTATTATTTTTGAAGGTTATCCTGGATGGGGATTTTAAATCTCTATCGGGGGTACGCTTCGGGCTTTTGGTTTAAAACGCCAATTGTCCTTGAGTTCAGCGTTTAAATACCGCCCCGAGTCCGGTACACCTTTGAAGATTAGGTAGGTTTAGTTAGTGTTGTTTATAGTTAGGAATTGGAGTCTCTCATTTTCATTTAAGGTGACACTTTGTTTTCTGCATCTACGCATTTGATGCCTGCTGAGTATGAAGAGTTTGAGAGATGACTTTTGGTAAGTCTTTGTTTATCTCATGACTAAGGTGCGGGTTGCATCTGGAGCGTGTGTGTGTGACAATTCCGGGCGGAGTGGCTGATGAAACACCAGTGATTTCGACTGCAGTTTTAAGGAGAAAATACTCAGCAATGGCGTTGACTTATGAATTTGCACATGGTTTGTCTTAAAGGGAACCTATTATGCATATATGCAAACAAGTTGACGAGGTTTGTCCTAAGGCTGATGAGTAGTTAAAATTCATTTTTAACACTGTTCCTGAACATTATAACCTCAGCGTTTGTCTGTGCGCTGCACATTTTACGGAGAACAGCTTCCAGAAGAGAGTAAAATGCAGGCTATACACACAAAAGCTTCTCCTGAAAGACGGAGCCATTCCTATTTTGTCGGGACAATCTGTTGTTTATGGATCACAACTTGTAAGTATGTCTATTATTTGTAGTTGTGTTTTCTATTAAGTTTCAATTATAAGCTTTATGTAGTTGCTATGGTAGCTATGATGTAAAGCTTTGCATCTGCTAGCCTGCTAACTAACATTACAGTATTGATGTAGTGTTTACTGTAGCTTTTGTAAGCTCTTGCTTTTGTACGACTGTTCACTGCCCCTTTGAAAAAATTATCCATGATTTTGTGATTTATTACTGTTTGTTTTACCATGGTTTTCCGACAAATGTTTAAATGGTGGATAACATCATATCGATAATAATTTTTTTTTAAAAACATACCACTCTGAAACGTCCTGTGAAATCAATACTTGCGTAGTCTGTGAATGAAATTTGTTCAGCGCAATCATCCTGTTCGTTAACATTGTCAGGGTCTGAATCGGCTCGAAATGGTTTGAAATTGACGCCACTGTTAATATTTACACCTGAGTAGAGTTTGCGGTTATGAAGGGGCGTGACATTTCCAGAACATGCAGTCTGCCAATCACAATACACCGGGCCAGCGAACCAATCACAGCACATTTTGTATTTTGGAAGGAGGGTTTCATCGAAAATGACGCATTTAACCAGACTGGGGAGAGAAGAGCTATAACATATGTAAAAAACAATAATGCATTTTTTGAACAATGAAGCATGAAAACATATTCCAGTACACCCCAACAACAAAATCAAGACTTCATAAAAGGGCACAATAGGACCCCTTTAAAGCATATTAAAAACACCACATATACATATAAACAACATTATAAGCTTAATTTTCACCACAGGGGGACTTGAACTAATCTCTTACAATAAAACACATTGTGAATCAAATGCATGTGTTGATGAGTGAAGACTGTAGGCTAGTTGTTATGTTCAGAGCTGGGAAGATGAAGAGATGAGAATATAAATGCAGCAATCTTTGTAATTAAATTAAACAAAGATAATCCAAGAGGCGATGGTGATCCAAAGAAAATGTACACTTAATATTGACAAAGTCAAAACAATAACCGACCCTGAACTGAAGAAACCGAGTACCGAGTATAAATACACAGGGTAACGATGATCTAAGCAAGACACGGGTAAAGAACCAAATCCGTAACTATAGAAACACTTTGACTCTGAGTGGCAAAGTACTGGCAAAATGTGAGAAGTAGCGGGATGCAAGAAAATGAGAAGGTACACTAAAGATTAAAATATAGAAGTGGAGGTAATGCGAGCA
This sequence comes from Rhinichthys klamathensis goyatoka, assembly GCF_029890125.1. Classification (NCBI taxonomy): domain Eukaryota; kingdom Metazoa; phylum Chordata; class Actinopteri; order Cypriniformes; family Leuciscidae; genus Rhinichthys; species Rhinichthys klamathensis. The sequence goes on along the minus strand of NW_026606627.1, from coordinate 644,562 downwards.
CTGTACTTAACAACCAAGGAAACAAGGGAAATAGCGGTCCATCCGAAAACTTAGCAATGCTGCCTTCGGAGGACGCATTCCAAGGTAGGAAGGCATTGAGGCCCATCCGAATCCAGTTAGCTTCACTTCCTGTCTCCTGAGATACCTTCATCTGATCGATTTTTAAAGGCATCATAGAAGTATCCTTCGCTGCCTTTAATATCCCACAATCCTGTGCTTTCCATTCTGACAGTTGAGCTAAAAAAAAAAGATGCGTCTGAACGTTGCGGTTGCTGGTGAGTCTGTGTAAATGTATGTTTCTGACCAACATTTTCCACTTCTGATGTCATTTTTTTAGCGATGACATTACTATTGTAGCAATTAAATATTTGCTCAGTTATCCCCAAAGCTCACTCTATTTTGCTATAGATTAATAAACCATTATGCTGCCTCAGAAGTCTGTCTGAAATCAGTTCCCTAAAGTGCCTTCGAGCATTTTCAGATGCAGCCAGGGACTAAACACAAGGTGTGTGACCACAAATACAACAAAAGCAAAGGAATATCAAAATAAAAGTCCTCGAACAGAAATTAATAACCAGCCATGACAGAAGCAAAGTCTGAAACAAAATTGCATTGGATACAAAAAACAACAACATTTGTGATATGAGCTAAATTGTTAGTATATTATTTTTAATACTTTTATTTTTGTAACAGTCACTTTTTTTCATGTTTTTATTTTCATATTGTATTCATTGTTAATGAATATGGCAATGTTAATGTATTTGGTCTTGGCAGACTAGATCTGCTACACTGCTGCTGTTGCTGCAGAGCCTGTAAGGATTTACTAATGCTAACAGACACACACACACACACTGCTGTGAGCATGTAAGATATGCTGCTGCATGAATAGACATACATAAATCCCGTAGCAGATCCAGGCAGGTGGAGCTGGGGGAGGTGGAGGACCTCTATTAGCACGCTGCAGGACAGCAAACACTGAACACGACTGTTTTCCCATCATTCATATAGCATGCAGAATACATTGTTGCCCATCACAAAACGTTTATTGAATTACTCTGCATTCATTTATTCCTACTGTTCCAAGTGGGTCACTTTTATTCTATGTGGCACAGAGAGGGATTCAATTTACACACAGATTCTGGATAATGACCTCTGTGTTGTACTTAAGTTAATTTAGAGTGTGGTTCTAGCTAACAACATTGATCACTGCCTCCTGTTAAATACCATTGAACAGTAAAATTAGAATTCATTAAAACTAATTTTAATGATTAAAAGCCTATGATTAGCCACTTATGTGACCTTACAAGCCTGCATTCAAAAACATTCAATATTGCCCGAGTATAAAAAAGCAATGAGAAGAAGCGTATTTGTTAATGAAACTAATGTCTGACTGGAACAGCGAGTCTCAAAAGGTGGCTGTAGGTCGAGAGCACAATTAACACACACACACGTCACAATATGTTGCTTTTCAGCTATTGAGCACATTTTTAAACACCATCAATAAATCATATGTACTTACAACCGTTATATTGTTAGCAGTCAAGACCTGTTCACAAAGTGTTTTTGTCATGAATATCTACAATAAATAAATAAATAACCATTATTAACCAATTAGATAAAATATTTTATGTAATGTATCTGAAGCTAGCATTCTACATGGATGTGAAAGCACTGATATTGGTCTCATAGTACAATCAACTTATTAAAGCTATAATGGAACAAACAAGCAGAGGGAAAGAGATTGCTTTATGTAATTATAATTTCTGACTAAATGAGAATGTTTAACATTTATATATACTCTACCGGTCAAAATTTAGGAATATGATTTTTTAAAAAATATATATTTTCTGAAAGAACTCTCCTATGGCTGCATCTATTTGATCAAAAATACAGTAAAACAGTAATATTGTACATTTATATATTATATTTATATTCTAATATTGTATTTTAAGAGAGTTTTCTGCTTGAATGTATTGTAATTTATTACTGTGATCATAGCTGAATTTTCAGCATCATTACTCCAGACTTGTGCTGCTAATATTTTTGTGGAAACCATGATACTCTACCATTTAAAAACTGGGGTAATAAAAAACGTGATTTTTTTGTTTAAAATGTTGCTTTTTTTTTATGAAACACCCTCATTCAAATGTTGATAAAACAAGAACACATGTGAGAAGCGAGAATAAAATATTTTATTATTTTTTATTTAAAAGCAGATGCTCTGTTCTTGTGTTCTGTTCATGTTTACATATTCATACAACAAAATATTCTGGGGGGAATTAAAGTTTTGTGAAAATGATAAAAAAAATGCTGCCGCTGACTTGCAATTTTTTTTTTTAAAACGCTGGCGAGGAAAGAGTTAATGATTTTATTGAAGCTGAATCACTGTATGGCCATCTGAGAGTTTGGTATGGCAAAAAGGTTATAGGATCATGATTTTTCGGTAGTGTCACGTCACATCGTGACTGTACCTTAGCACTAGGGGTGTCATTTAGGGAAATCCCTAATATGAACAAAGACATCGGCTGCATCTGAAATTGCATACTTCCCTATACAGTAGGGAAAGTACCTGGATGTCCTACTTCTTCTGGTGAGATTCTGAAGTGTGCATCTGATGGACACTTTTACTATCCCATGAGGCCACGGGAGAGGATTTGTGAATGACAGTGAAGCGACGCAACTGACGCTGGTAGGTCACATGATAATGACAACATGGCGGATGTAGTACGTCCAGATAACATTTATACTACCGTGAAGTAATTACTTATTCAAGTACCTACTCAAGAAAGTATGCAATTTTGGACACAGCCATCCAGTGATCGCTTTACCTGAATAAAACGCAGATAGAGACATTTTGACTGATTAAACATGAAGATAATCAACAAACCATTGTGACAGTATTATGGTTTAGATGGTTCTATATTAGTTATGGTTCTATCTGTGAAAATTTCATAAGGATAATGTATATTTATAATGTAATGCCAATCAACATAGCAGTTATCACTGTATATGATACTATACAATTATATCATTTATTTTTAATTTCTATTTGACTGATAGCATTATTTTTTAATTTCTATATATATTGAGATATATTGTGAAAATATGGTGAACTCTTTTGGGCACGATAGTCGTGTATTAAAAAAATCTTATATCGTGACAGCCCTACATAGCACCATTAGTTGTTTTATCTTTTGGCGTTTGAATACAGGAGGCGATGATGTGTGACGTCAGATTTAATGAGCGGATTGTTTCGCTAGCAAAGGTGATGTCACTTCCTGAAAGATGATGCCATCAACGAACTGGCTTTTCCAGTTAAGCCCATTTTACACATACTGGGTGCCTCTCATTCTATTTGTGCATCTTTTTTGTATACTTTCCATGCATCCTACCTCTTTCCTTGAGTGAGGATGAGATGCCAGGATGAAGGTATCGAAGCAATGATGTATTTGTAAAACAGAATATTCTTGCTCACTCAGGCATCGCTTCAAAGGGACATCAGTGTGCTTCAGGGATCTGCTGTTATGTTTTGTTAATTAAGGCATTCTTAATAAATATTAATGAAGCAAGATGCACTGTTGAAGTATGTGAAATTTATGGTTTATGTAAACCACATACTTGCTTCCGGACTGAAGGATGGATGAGCGAGGAAACATCAGCACTGAGTGCTGAGCATCATCCAGGGTGTGTACTGCACGTCTGCTGCCTGAAGCGTCCTGTTGCTCACATCATTCTGACGGCGTTATGGGGTGTAACAGAGCTGCAGCTTATTTCATCTCAAGTCTGTTATTTAAAGGTCCCCTGACATGGGGTTATTTTATTATTTTATAATGTTTCCTGGGTTGCCCTTATAATGTTAGTATGTTTTTAGATCAAAAATAGTCATAATTTAGAAATAAAAGGCATTTTTCCTAGCCTGATTTTAGCCTCTGATTTGAACGCTCTGTTTGAAGGGGCGTGTCTCTGTGGGATTCAGTGTAACCGCGGCCACTGCTGTGATTGGCTGTGGGATTCAGTGTAACCGCGGCCACTGCTGTGATTGGCTGACATGCTTGCATATGAAATAGCTATGTATTACATGTGAAACTCTCTCGAATACTTTTACTACAGCTATTATACGTTTTTACTATTACAGCTATCGAGATTAACGAATCGTGAGATGTTTTTAAAGTATTTAGATCTATTCCCATCAGATAAAATGTTGCTGTGATGAGCATTGAGCAGAGGACAGTCTGTTGATCGCGAGAATGAAGATCTTATCATTGCAGCGCAGTTTCTGCTCTCTCTAATGCTTTCACCAATGCAAACACGATGATGTACATACAGTAAGAGCTTCCTTGTGCAGTGTAACGTGCGTCATTGATTTCAGAACGAAATGTCCAGATAATCTCGCGCTGTGTGGAAAGATTGTTCTTTGATCGCTTTCTGTATATAATTTATTCACAATTTAAATAAGATTATTTTCATCCTACTAAAAGAAACGATGTGAAGTTGATATTTTAGTCACTGGCTTGACTTATGCATAAACAGTATTGAACGATTTTGAGAGAAAGATTACCTGTCTGAACTTGAGCAATTACACATCAGACATTGTTGCTTGGTAGCTCGATCGATTTATTTTCAGACGTTCATCGAGGCCAGCTCTGTATTGGCCCAAGTTGAGGAAACAGTCGTCGGTGAAATGTTTGGACCATACACAACTTTGGGAAGTTGTGTCGGCGCATTTCCAGAGAAAAAAAAAAATAACCCATTGTTTCTTCAGAGGCTCGGATGAAGGAACTAAAAAATACCTTTGTGTTCATTTGTACATCCGAACACTGATCAACTGCCATGCTTCGCTCGTTTGCAAGCCATGATATCTCTCGAGGAAAAACTCAAATCGCGCTCGCGCGTTCGTACTTCCTAGCTCACTTTCTCATGGGTGAGCCAAATTCTCCGGGCGGGCAAAGCAGAGAAAGGGGAGGTAACCTTTCCTCGTTATGACGTCATAACGAAGGAGATTCAAGATCAGCGCGCCTGAGCTGCAGAGAAGAGAAAAATAGCCAAAGCTCGGTTTACACCGATTGAAAATTCTAGACACGAGGGAACCAAATACAGTCTAGGGGAACTCATATTAATGTTAAAAAACCTCAGAAAGTGAAAATTTCATGTCAGGGGACCTTTAAACAAATAAGGAAGAAGCAAATTACAAACAATATGACAAATACAACATGTGAACTAAACAAATTAAGTTTTGTTTAACATGTAGTTAGAATTATTACAGAAATGTAATAACCAAATGTAAAAATAAAATATTGCATAGTCTTCACTGTGTGAATTAAATATAAATGTATTCTTATTAAAGCTAAAAATATATATATATTCAGTCAAGGGCAGTAAGTTATTTTCTCTTTTGTTTGATTCATATTAATGACACAGAGCAGCAGATTTATTAGGCTGCTGTCACTTTAAGACCAAATGCACGGATCCATTATACTGATACACATCCAGTTTACACCCACCTGTTTACTTTCACTTGAGACATAACCGGCTGTGTTTACATGAATACTCCACACGATGGGGTTTTTGACATAATGTTGTGTGTTTTTGATCATTCAAGCACAATAAGACGTGAAAGAGAACAGAATTCACGATCGCATGCTTAGAGATGTGGCTTTCTGTGCACACGCTTGCACTGTCAGTCAGCTCTTACACCGCATTGAGTTCTTTTTCACTGCTTATTGTGCTTAATAACACTTTTTAACATCGAGCACGTCACAAATTCGCGATTGCCTGAGAGAGGCAGCTTTCTGTGCGTGTACTTGTGGCAGTGTGCCAGTCAGCGTGAGCACCGCTCCGAGGTCCTTTTCAGGATAGATTGCGCTTATAACTACTTTTAACATCAAGCACGTCCCACTCTTTATATTTTCATTCATGCATTTCATCACTCTGGTGTCAAAAGTGCTATATATTATTATACTGTGGTAAAGGATATATATTGTCATACTGCCCAGCCCTAAATCCTATATTGCAAAAAGTTTTTGTTAGTTATTATGCTTATACTGTGTTTTCAAACCAATTTCTGCTAAATTTAATGTGTAACACACTAATAAATAAATAAATAAAAATAGGTTGAATTAGACTTCAGTGCAGAAACTCTACTTGATAATACCCTGTTTACACACAGGCAGTTTGTGGACACTATGGTCTTCTGGCTTCAGGAAAGCTCCCTAGAACTGAACATTAGTAAGAGCAAAGAACTGTGCTGTGGGAGGTTCAGGCCACCCAATACCCTACAGCCTCTCTCTGACCCACTCCTTTACTGCAGACCCTTTTCAGATACTCCCAAAACAAGAACTTATAGAAACTGTTATCCCTATTTCTATATCTATTTTACACAAGACAAATCAGTCTGTTATCACTGTTTGTGCAATTTAGCATGACAGCATTTATTTATTTATGTTTGTTTGTTTGTCTGTCTAAGCACTATTTTAGGTGTCTTTCATGCAGTATTCAATAATTTAAACAATTATTAAATCAGTGGTTTCTATTTTTTCTTTTCTTGTTTTTTTCTTCTTCAGTGAAACGGTGTGTTAAAGGGGTCCTATTGTGCCCTTTCACAAAGTCTTGGTTTTGTTATTAGGGTGTACTAGAATATGTTTTCATGCTTGATTGTTCAAAAATTGCATTCTTTTTCACATATTTTACATTATTATAGCTCCTCTCTCCCCAGTCTGGTTAAACGCATCGTTTTCAAAGAAGCCCCTCCTTCCAAAATACGAAATGTGCTGTGATTGGTTAGCTTGCCCAGTGTGCTGTGATTGGCAGCACTAATCACATGTTCTGGAAATGTCACGGCCCTTCATAACCGCAAGCTCTACTCAGATGTAAATATTAACGATAGCGTCAATTTCAAACCATTTCGAGCCGATTCAGACCCTGACAATGTTAACGAACAAGAGGATTGTGGTGAACCAATTTTATGCACAGACTTTGCAAGCATAGATTTCACAGGATGTTTCAGAGTGGTATGTTTCAGAATCTTTTTTTTTTTAAAGAATTTATAGATATGATGGTATCCTCCATTTAATCAAATTTGTTGAAAAACTAAGGTAATACAAACAGTAATAAATCACAAAATCATGGACAATTTTCCTAAGGGGTGGTGAACAGTCTTACAAAAGCAAGAGCTTACAAAAGCTACAGTAAACACTACATCAATACTGTAATGTTAGTTAGCAGGCTAGCGGATGCAAAGCTTTACATCATAGCTATCATAGCACGACACCATTGTCAAAATTATCCCCATTCACCTAGTGTTGTCAAAAGTACCGACTTCTGTAACAAGTCGGTACTGAAATTGAAAAAATGTGAGGCGAGCGCTGTTGAGCGGAATCGTAAATACCTCTGATTGGCCATTGTGCTCACGCTCTCATCAAATATGTCTGTGATTGGCTACAATGATCAGCGCTTCAAAAACATGAAGGTATATTTACAAATACATCAATGATGCTCTTCACCGAGCGCTTACACAGATACACACGGGAGTGTTTGAAAGCAGGACCGGTCCGCTGATAGATGGCTGCTTGTGCTTTCAAAATCTCCCGCTCCAGTTTTGTTTTTTTTACTTTCGTGTGCTCGCAAACGCTCCCGTGCATTGATCATTGTAGCCATATCCGATGAGCTCGTGAACACAATGGACAATCAGAGGTGTTTACAATTCCGCTCAACAGCGCTCATAGCGTCACATTTTTACCGAAGTCGGTACTTTTGACAACACTACATTCACACGGATCCATGAAAACGACTAAAAATCCTGTTTTCTGCTGCAGGGCCAGTAGATGGCGATGAAACACTATAAACTGAACATGTAATACGCATGTGCAGGATGTCATCATCTTCAGAGATTCGCGTTTTTTGTTGTTTACACGGAGACCGTTTTCAAAAACTTGCACTTTGAAACCCATTTTCAAAAGTTTGTGTTTTCAGGCACCCAAAACGCCGCTGTCGTGTAAACGAACGCCACAACACATAAAAAGTTTTACATTTTTAGTTGAAAGCAGTGTCATGTAAACAGCTCCTTCGTTTACTGCAACACTGCTTCTGAGTTACTATTGTCACAGTCATGTTCTGCTTTGCTTTCGTTTTCATTGTTCCCTGTCACTGTTTTTCTGAGTTCTTGTTACTAGTTTGTTTCCATGGTTTCTGATTAAGTTATGCTCCTGTTTCTGGTTCCGTTAATTATCAGTTATTTGTGTTCATGGTTCAGTGTCATTGATGGTTATATTGTGGTTTATCAATCCTGCGATCTCCTGTGTGTTCTTCTTAGTATTGTTAATAAAAGTGTTTGGGTTTAATTCTTCATCATCCATCATGCACTTACTACTGCCACAGTTTGAGACAACTATTACTGCTGATGTTGATGTGTATGATTTCCATCTTATATATAAAGATTACAAAAACAATTTTGGACACAGTAAAAAAATAGCAACAGTAAAAACAAAAATGTAAGAGACAACAAAATAAAGGTTATGTTTATATTTGTAAAAATGGTCCACTGAAGACAAGTTTGTAGAGAACGCAAGTGCAGTTTATTTGCAGAACGTGATCAAACATAAAACAAAGGCATAACATGGCATGAACTCAAAACATAAATGTGGACATGACGCTTACCAACAATGGTAACATGAAACAATACTTGACAAGGACGCATGGCAAACATGAGGTCTTAATACACAAGGACTAATGACTAGACAAGGGACACCTGTGAACAATGAACCAATGACAACATGACACATCAGACAAGGGAACACATGGCAGGATCACATGACTAGAACAGGGGATCACATGAAAGACATGAAACAGGAACATGAAACAAAACCAAGACAAGACGTTATGTATACTTTTAAAAAGTACAACAAACAACACACTGTAATTAAACATCGTGATGGAATTACTTACTGACATTGTCCGACTAAAGTTATATCCAGTATTTCAGCTTTGTTGAAATTTGAGTATAACATGATGTAACCTGGTAACTTTTACATGATAATGATAACAGAAACGGTTGTGTCATATACAGTAGGCAAATCAAAATTATGAAATATATGCTGTTGATGGAGATAGCGGTAACTTGTATTGAACCAAGAATAGACTGTAAGCTGAAATGTACTGAGTTTGATTTTTGGTATAGAAAGCTTTATATAGGAAACAGCATGATGCAGTACTTATGAGACTCACACTGAGCTAATGCAGAGACAGAGAAGGAGACTGAAAGGAGAGAGAAAGGAGGGGTTGCGTATGCGGTTAAGGCAATTTCAACATTCAGATTAGAAACAAAAGCCATCAGTGCAAGAGAGTGGAGAAAAATGCTAGTGATGCAATTATGAAATGACTGCAGACTGTGCAAAAGTAGTTTAGCTGTCAATCTCGGATTCCTTCAAGACTTTTCCAATCATTGTCAAGGACAAATGTACAAAAAAAATGTTGTGTGTTTCTGTGTGTGTTTTGGCTCCTCCCAATTTTAAATCATTGCTTTCAGTACTCCATTCAGAACTGTTGTGTGACAGTCCATTTGGAGGAAATGACCACCTTTACGGTTCTCATCTTGCTGTCTGATTGAAAAAATTGCTTCAGACAGGCTGTGTTTGCTTGTGAGTTTGTGTTTCTTCAGTGGCCCTCTCGTACTTTTGTCTGTGCAATCATTCAACACATCTATTTGTGTAAAAGTCTCTGAAATCTTCTCAGCTCTTCTGAGGATATCAATAGATGCCGAGGTAGATAGAAATACTGTGTATCATAAGTTTCAGGATGGGCCTGAGCCATAGCTAGAACAGAATATTACACGGCAATCATCCAAAACTCCGTAGCAGAGCAACAACCCAGAACAATCTTGCAACCATTTTGAAACCACCCACTAGTATCATGACAGAGTTTTACATGGACCAGCATCACTCTTTTGGCATGGTTTTATTTCAGTTCGCCTAATAGCTGGTTTGATTTGCATTGAGAGATGATCTTATGGAAAGTACCCCATGCCGATCTCTAGGTATGGTGAAGGGTGTGTGATGATGTGCGGATATTTTAATCCCAAAGGCCAAGGGAACTTTATCAGGATGCATAGTGTCCTGGATCCATGAAATAACTGGCCTTTAAAAATACAAATCTGCCCCTCTATGGGAGTTTAACATAGGGGTGTCCTGACTTATGCCCCCTGTATTTTAAGGAAGAACATTTATTTATTTACGATATATTATTCATTCACAGAGAAAATTGGTGTCCTTAAAGGTTGGATTTTTCCTCATTTTTAAAATTAAGGCATTAATATCAATTTCCAAAAGATGATTTTTTTATTCCTCTTTTTAGTCAACTTTAGCATGGGTGTGTTCACTTAAGCTAAGCACTGTGTATATAAAGTTGATTTTGCCTGTAGATAATATAAATATGGTCAGGAAAGCAGCGAAAGTGCTTGGGATTGGTCATATACTTAATCCTACCAACAAGCCACACCTGTTTACCCTTTAAATTATTTATACACACATACATATACAGTACGTTGTTTATGTCCATCTATGTTTACTGTACCAAAGGCCGGTGAACTGCCGGAACAAATATAGGAATAGTCCAATAGCAGTATCAGGGGAGCTCATTTGGACAAAAGTTGCTCTTCGCATTTTTCTGAGCCTGCAGATCATCTCTGCACTATAGCTGGGCTGGCACTGCTGTAGTCAGATCAGATTTACACCACCCGTAGACATTATTCGCTAACAATAAACTATGCAGGAGCTAGAAAAAGAAAAAAAACAGGTGTCATAGAGAGCATCCCCTTAAAAACTTCATGCGATAAACAGGGATTGATTCAACAGGCCTCTCAGCATGAGGCTGGACATCACAAGACAAAATCAGCCTGCCTTTCTTTGTAAAGAAGATATATTGATTACACAGATACAGTACGTTTTGCATGTATCTGTAAAAGTACTAGCATTCCATTAAAGGTATACTATCAGTTCATGCATTACTTGGGGACTGAACACATGGCCACTGCGTTGTTAGCAAGATACAGGAGATTATGTATTGCAGATAAAAGTATTTTAAATGACTTGTACTACATTCCATGTCTTCTGAAGCCATGTGATAACTTTGTGTGAGGAACCGAGTGAAACTTAAAGGCACATTATGCAGAAATTGTGTTTTAGTCAAACAGTGACCCCTATAGTCGCTGTGGAACACTTACACTGTCGTAAATAGCTATCTAGACATATGTGGACATTTTTGGACTGGTCTAATTATCAACAATGGATGAATGAACAGCATCGTAAAAAAATGGCATACTACAAGCAAGCGCAACAACATAGAACGCAATCAAGTTTAGAAATAAGAGATTTAGGCTACTTAATCCATCAACAAGATCGCCAGGTCAGCATCGCGGTTGAATCCAGTGCTGCTTTTTAGCTCGCGCCAACTAGTGAAAGCCCGACCGAGTGGGACTGTCACAAGGAAATAGTCAAAGGATTCAGTTGCGAGTAAACAGTAATTTATTGAGCACAATAGTAGATATCCGTGTGGGTCAAAATGGAAGCAGACAGAAGAAGACTCAGGCTCGGCGACGCAGTGGGCAGACACAGATGCAGGAACAGGTAGAAATTCCTCCGGGAAAATCTCAGGAAACCACAGCATGGTACAGGAGTGGAATGCAGGAGAACACGGCGAGTAGAACCCTGGTAGCCTCAACAACCAATTGACAAAGACAGGACGAGGTAACAAACAATATATCGGACATCCTCATTCAAAACAGCTGGCGCTGATCAGCTCATCAGCCGCGCCCGCCCTCGCGCTCACTCACACAACACGCACACACATAGCGAGGGCGAATCAGGGACTCTTTTCCGGTTCCTCACGCGGTGAGTCTCAAGTCTCTTCCGACCGCGTTTTCTTTGCTTTTTCCATCGTCAAGTATCACGTCTGAAATGCGCGCAAGTGTCTTCGTGCTTCATATGTGGTTGTTGATGTGTGTGACGTCGTTGCCATAAAGCAAGTCGTGATTCTCGCGAGATTTGTCGGGGGCGCTCCTCTCAAACTTGCATTGCTGGATTTTCCAGCGGCGTCCCCCCCAAGCTTTATTAACAGGATGATTCGCCCTACTATGAGTTTGTTTACCACCGAAATGACTTTGAAGCTGTTATATCAAGGTACAATTCTTGCATAGTGTGCCTTTAAAGGGTTAGTTCGCCCATTTAAGACATGAAGTTGTATGCAATCCTTACCAGCACTACAGTGCATACACACTGACCCACTCTGTTGTCACCTCCCTGGTCAGAGTTCTGGCCGCTGGAAGTTTTTCAATAAAGTACTCCCGGTTATTTTCCGGTGCCACAAAACTGTGCGTTTTTACGTGAAAAAAATATTTGCGTTTCAAAGCTTAATTAATTTACCACACAAAAAACACGCCGGTCAAAATTCATACCTCAGTTTTAATCGGCACTATTTTCTATCCATTTCTATCAATCCGCGCTGCGGTCAACGTCAACAAGTGCGCACGTTCCGATCAGCTGTTGATAGCCCGACTCGCTGACAACATGTCTGACTGCGAAACTTCTGATGATGAAACCAATTTTAGCACAATGCCAGACGGATCAGATGATGAAAGTAATTTTAGCACAACGACAATGTTATTGATTGCAACACAAAACCTCAATTGTGTGTGTGTTCAATCAAATAGTTTTCTCAGCAAATTGTACCAATATCCCTATAGCTGTTTTTATATTAGACATCTTTTCACGTGTTTTATAATGGAGTCTAAACATCAGCTTGCTTACAGTTTAGACATGGGATCATTAAGTTAGTAAATAGAGCTTACCCGTGGTACTGGTAGACAGCAAAACTCTTTAATTTTCCTTTTCCTCCTTGATTGGGGATGTAATCGTCTTCGCTGAAGTGAGCACTACACACACGAAAATCCTTTATTTTGGATATTTTAGCTCCCGCAGAGTAGCCGATGGCAACCAGCCAAATCAACAACACGCGCTTGCACCCCCTGCTGGTGAGGTCGACTAACAGCAGATGGAGATTATGCTCGGTAAGCTGTCTCATAGTTATATTCGAAACAGGAAAACGATGGAATCTGAACTTTGATCCCGGCACATCCTTGTGGTCACAGCCTGGGAATTTACAAGCTCGCACCATTGTTAATTTAATACTTTTTACGTCGTTGTCAATCGATTGTGTAAACACTATGGAACAGCTGATCGGAACGTGCGCACGCACTGTTGACGTTGACAGCAGCGCGGATTGATAGAAATGGATAGAAAATAGTGCCGATTAAAACTGAGGTATGAATTTTGACCGGCGTCTTTTTTGTGTGGTAAATTAATCAAGCTTTGAAACGCAAATAATTTTTTCACGTAAAAACGCACAGTTTTGTGGCACCGGAAAATAACCGGGAGTACTTTATTGAAAAACTTCCAGCGGCCAGAACTCTGACCAGGGAGGTGACAACAGAGTGGGTCAGTGTGTATGCACTATAGTGCTGGTAAGGATTGCATACAACTTCATGTCTTAAATGGGCGAACTAACCCTTTAATGCTTCGTGAATGCAGTCACATCACATTGAGATCTGATCTTCATACAAAGCAATCGTTTGGCCTTGGAAGACTTGAAATATGTAATTTTTAAATAAATTATTTTGGCTGTACTTTTATCTGCCCGTTACATGCTTTATATATAAATATATATTTATAAATACAGACTTTGAGAAATGGTTAGGTTCAGGGTTAGAAATAAGCACTGAACAGTGTTGATTTAACAAATTGTAAAAGGCTCTGGTCATCATGGGCCCCACAACGACTGTACTGGTGGTATCGTTACGCTACTGACTAACAGTTTAATCCTACAGTTTACAGTGCTTATTTAAAGGAGTGGCCATTTTTTAAACAATGCAAAAGTTACATCACTAAAGTGAACAAGAGGGATGTTTTTGTTCATGGCATTCACATTTTCTCCTGATCAGAAAACAACAGCTGGACTCTCCCAAACCTATCCATAACCCTTAACATTAAACATCTAATGTCTGCAGAATAAATTGCATCATGGGCCTCAAATAGTATCAATTCTTAAGTCTCCTCATTTTTAATTTAGTTTGTGTTGACACAGATTGCTATCTTCTATCGCAGTGAAGAAATGGAATTTCTGACGCCATATATAGGTGATTCTCCAGGAGCTTATCTGTCATAGTGTGGAAATGCCTTATCTGTCATCAGCAGTGACTTTATTCATTTTTAACAGCTTTCACCCATGTTCAGATTTATAGCCGTTTTGTCCTTGCTCAAAGCCTTGCGCTTCAACCCTGGGCAAATAGAAGCAGCGATTGAATGGAAGCCTTTTTAATGTCTCTCTCCCAAGGCCCATCAGCGGCGCACGTAGGCCAGGTTTAATCTCGGTTCAGATTGAACTACATGCAGGGGCAGCTCTCAGAGTCATGATCGATACCTCCGGTTTGATTATTGCTTAACATCATATTGAACGGGTGGCACAATGAATTCTCAGAACCTCTGTTAATTGTGTACTAAAGGCGCTGCACATTGCAATCGCATGATGCTTATTTTTAGGAACATTGACATTTTAAGGTATTATAAATGCTAATCATTATAAAAATACATTAAAACTAGAAAATTTGTGAACCCTTTGAATTATGCAGAAACCAATTCTGAATAAAATTGAAGCTTGATTTTCACCAAGGAATAAAATAATGATAAAGGTAATTGCGACTTTTTATCTCACAATTCAGACTTTTTTTATTAGAATTGTGAGATATTAACTTGCAATTCTGATAAATAATTTCGGAATTTTGAGATATGAAGTCAGAATTGCGAGATGTGACTTCGCAATTCTGCCGTTATTCTCGCAATTGTTAATTTATGTCCCACAATTTTGACTTTTTTCTCAGAATTGTTAGAAAAAACTCGGAATTACGAGTTATAAAGTCAGAATTGCAAGATATACGCTTTAAATATATCTCACAATTCTGACTTTTTCTCAGAATCATGTGATATAAACTCGCAATTCTAATAAAATAAAGAATAAAGATATACAGTAAATTCGCAATTGTGAGTTTATATCCTGGAGTTATAAAGTCCGAATTCTAAATAAAAACTTTCAATTCTGAGAAAAAGTCAGTCCACAATGTAAACATTTTCTCAAATTTATAACGCAATGTAAACTCGCAAATGTGAGGAAAAAGAGTCAGAGCTGGATCCAAACGCAACAGAATAAAAAAAAATAAAAAAATCAAACAAACCTAGTCCTAGACTACAATTCAAGTTTGAGCTGTTTTAACTGAACGCAACATGGACTGGTATTATAAATATGTAAGTTGTTTTGTCTCAAGATGGACACCAGTAATGTTTTTTTTTTCTTGTTTTATTTTCAAGGCATGTTTATAAAAGCTACTTAAATGTCCTAATTAAACTGAGACTAAGCTCTGTCTATGAAACCGGGCCTAGAGTTGAACATTGTTTCCCTTTCGTCCTGGGAACTGGGAAGATTTGCATTCCGCGACCCGCCTACCAGCGCGGGTATAAAAGGCGGAAGTAAACATTGCGCAATGCTTTTAGCTTCGGAGCCTCACAGTGTGTTCTGATTGAGCTGCTGTTCTTTGCCGAAGTTTGTGAAGAAAAACGAGTCCTCTTGAAGGAAGAAGGTTCTCTTTGTTGCTGGTGTGACGGCGCTTCAGCGATCATCGCTCCCACTATTGGCCGAGTTTCCTCTTAAAAAAAAAAAAAGCCGTTTTCACGGCTGGTAGTGGTTGAGTGCAGCACACGGACTTGCAGTTTACCCGTGTGTCTGCCGCGGCAGCGTTTGTGATGTTCTCATTGCGGGAACATGACTCTGGTGATGTTGTGTTCAAGACTGAGAACCCTGAAACATGGGGGAGTCCCTTCAGAGAATCCCCGGTCTAGTTCGTCTGCCGGTTCAGTTCGGCAGACGGCTACTTCGGTGATTCCTGTTGGTGAGCGGATGAGGATTACAGTAAAGAATGTTCCGTCTGGTGAAAGATCCTCACGGGCTTCTCACTCCTCTAGTAGCTCGTTGCCATTGGCACTTCCGGTGGAGCGGTCGGAGCCGCCTCGTGCGGTTCCGGTTGTCTCCTTCGGGGCGCCGCCTGAGGATCAGATGTCGATCGCGGCATCGGAGGGAGAGCAGTCATCTTCTGGTGATAACTCAGCGGGACTACCCCCTTCGGGTGTGGTGGCTTCGGCTGAGCCGGACCCAGAAATGGTTGCTATGCTCGAACGGGCGGCCGCGAATGTCGGGCTTGTGTGGAACCCTCCACCGGGTCCTGAACCTTCTCGGCTAGATGATTGGTGTCTCGGAGCGGGCCGTGCTGTTGCCCTGCAGTCCGCTCTGAGACACCAATCATCTAGCCGCGAAGGTTCAGGACCCGGTGGAGGGTTCCACACAAGCCCGACATTCGCGGCTAGATTGTATTGTAATACTAGGTATTACTTGTTGGTCCAAAAAACTACCCACAAAACCACTTACAATACAACTTTAATATAGAAGGATGTCCTGTTACTTTATCCTCTACGGTAAAGGACCTGGGAGTTATACTAGACCGCAACTTGTCCTTCGAAAATCATATTTCATATGTTACAAGAACAGCCTTTTTCCACCTTAGAAACATTGCTAAATTACGTAACATGCTATCTGTTTCTGATGCAGAAAAGTTAGTTCATGCATTTATGACCTCGAGACTAGATTACTGTAATGCTTTATTAGCTGGTTGTCCTGCATCCTCAATAAACAAGCTACAGTTAGTGCAAAATGCAGCCGCTAGAGTTCTTACTAGGTCAAGAAAATATGATCATATAACACCAATTTTATCATCTCTACACTGGTTACCTATCAAGTTCCGTATCAATTACAAAGTACTATTACTGACCTATAAAGCCCTAAATGGTTTAGCTCCTGTGTATTTAATGGACCTTCTATCGCCCTACAATCCATCGCGTTCTTTAAGATCACTAAATTGGAGGCTTCTGGTCATTCCTAGGATATCTAAGTCCACTAAAGGAGGGAGGGCGTTCTCACATTTAGCTCCTAAACTCTGGAATAGCCTTCCTGATTTTGTTCGAGGCTCTGACTCGCTGTCCCAGTTTAAAACTAGATTAAAGACGCATCTCTTTAGCCAAGCATTTACATAATACTTACCTTTTATACCACTGCTGAATCAGATCAAATGCATTTAATACTATAAAACTTGAAGAGACTGTAGGTTATTTGTATAGGTTGCATAGTATTTACAGTCATTACGTTCCTGTGTATATTGCGTGAATGACGGGTGGTTAGGCAGATATTGTGTTTTGCGGTAGGTGGTATGCCATACGGAACCGTTGTCCACTGAAACTGCATATTAACGCACCAGTGGGGCTCGACAGCCTTAGTCAACGGGTTGGCGCGTATAGTTGGGTTGCGGAGAGATTGTGAGATTGTGGTTAGGTCTCAGCAGCAGGAGGGACGTAGAGGTCAGTAAGCAAGGCTGAGTTGAGTGGGGGACGGAGGGGGGTGATTTTGGGACGCAAGAGTCACTGTCTTCATGTTTTATCATTTACGCCTGTGTTATGGAAATCATCATTATGAACAGCAGCTACGCTAATTATTTTCCCTTTTTGCTTTTCTGCTGTTATCTCGGGATGCGAGTCCCGAGAAAATGGCGTTCTTCAGCTCCAGTTTGTATCCAGCCTCTCACGGAGACTTCAGATGCTCCAATCACAAAGCCTGTGAATTGACGACTCAACACGGGCGATATGGACTCTCTATGGTGGACGGCACTGATCCTCAACAACTTGTCTTAATACCGGCGTGATTACTTGGACTTCCAAAAGATGGAAATGGATAAATACTCTAAATTTTCCGATCCAATCTGACTTGTAATGCTGCCCGAATCATGCACTGTTCCTTCGTTGGCCAGAGGAGAACTGGCCCCCCGACTGAGTCTGGATTCTCCCAAGGTTTTTTTCTCCATTCTGTCACCTGATGGAGTTTTGGTTCCTTGCCACTGTTGCCTTGGCTTTTGGCTTGCTTAGTTGGGGACATTTAATATTCAATAATGTTATTGATCTGCCTTACTTAAGGTGGACGCTGACACAATTTTCTTTTAGAAACAAACTTTGTTATATTGTTTTCATGTTATGTTATCACTGTGAAGCGCTTTGATACAATCTGTATTGTAAAAAGCGCTATATAAATAAAGGTGACTTGACATGACTTCTGTTGCCGTAGAGCCCCCGGCTGCTTCCCGTCGCCGAGGACGTCCTCCTGTGCCAGCTCCTCCTTCAGGGCAGCAGTCCAACCCTGGAGGGCGGAAGTCTGGTCGCAAGAAGACGACCCAGCCTGCTCAGGCGCCCCCGGCCCCTTCCCGTAAAAGGAAGGGAGGGAAGCGTTCCTGAGACGGGCGACCTGAGGGAGAACCTGGATGCTGCTCTTCGGGAGGGTGCCTCTGCACACCTCCTTCCCCCGGGGGAGGGCCGGGCGGAGAATTTTTTGTTCCCTTTTCCTTTTGTTCCGCCAAAGTGTCAATAAAAGAGCAGTTTCTACCTGCTTCCTCAGGTCATGGAGGTCATGGTCATTGGGTGGGGTATCTGGAACCTGGCTAGCGCTTCCGGGTCCGTCCCGATGGCTCATCCGCACCATTCGGTTCAGCTATGCAATTCAGTTTGCACACCGGCCTCCCAGGTTCAGAGCCGTCCACTTCACCCGTGTGCGGTCAGTGGACGCTCCTGTCTTGCGGAAAGAGATCGATGTCCTGTTGGTGAAGGACGCGATCGAGCCGGTCCCTCCTGCCGAGATGAGGTCCGGGTTTTACAGCCCCTACTTCTTTGTACCCAAGAAAGGCGGTGGGTTACGGCCAATCTTGGACCTGCAAGTTTTGAATCGGGCCCTGCAAACTCCCGTTCAAAATGCTCACGCAGAAGCGCATTTTCGAGTGCATCCGTCCCCAGGATTGGTTTGCAGCGATCGACCTGAAGGACACGTACATTTTAACGTTTTGATTCTTCCTCTTCACAGACCGTTTCTACGGTTTGCTTTCGAGGGTCGAACGTATCAGTACAAAGTCCTACCCTTCGGGCTGGCCCTGTCGCCCCGTGTCTTCACGAAAGTCGCGGAGGCGGCCATTGTTCCCATGAGAGAACAAGGCGTTCGCATTCTCAACTATATCGATGACTGGCTCATTCTAGCTCACTCGCGAGAGGTGTTGTGCGATCACAGGGACATAGTGCTCCAGCATCTCAGTCGGTTGGGGCTTCAGGTCAACTGGGACAAGAGCAAACTCTGCCCCGTGCAGAGGATCTCTTATCTCGGTATGGAGTTGGACTCGGTCGCCCAGACTGCGCGCCTCACGGAGGAACGTGTCCAGTCAGTGCTCACCTGCCTCAGGTCTTTTCGAGGCAGGACAGCGGTTCCACTGAAACAATTTCAGAGGCTCCTTGGGCATATGGCAGCCGCAGTAACGCCGCTCGACCTGTTACATATGAGACCGCTTCAGCACTGGCTTCACGATCGAGTCCCGAGGTGGGCATGGCAGAGCGGCACGTTCCGGGTCAAAGTGACCCCGCACTGTTGCCAAACCTTCTCCCCATGGTCGGATCCTGCGTTTCTTCGGGCCGGAGTACCCTTAGTCCAGGTATCCAGGCATGCTGTGGTTTTTACAGATGCTTCTGCCATGGGGTGGGGGGCCACGTACAAAGGGCATGCAGTCTCGGGTCTGTGGACGGGGCCCCAGCTGCATTGGCACATCAACTGCCTAGAGTTGCAAGCAGTACGCTTAGCCTTGTGTCGCCTCAAGGGGCTTCTCAAACACAAGCACGTACTGGTCCATACGGACAACACTGCGACCGTTGCGTACATCAACCGACAAGGTGGTCTCCGCTACGTATGTCGCGACTCGCCTCCCACCTCCTCCTATGGAGTCAGAAGCATCTGAGGTCGCTTCGTGCCACTCATGTCCCAGGGGAGCTCAACCGTGTGGCAGACGAGCTCTCACGGCTGCCTCCCCTGCCAGGAGAATGGCGACTCCATCCCCAGGCGGTTCAGCTGATTTGGAGTGTCTTCGGAATCGCACAGGTAGACCTGTTTGCCTCTCCAGACACGACCCATTGCCAGTGGTTTTACTCCCTGACCGAGGGGACCCACAGCTGGGCCCGGGACCTGCGCAAGTATGCGTTTCCCCCAGTGAGTCTTCTTGCACAGACCTTGTGCAACGTCAGGGAGGACGAGGAGCTTGTCCTTCTAGTGGCGCCGTATTGGCCCACCAGGACTTGGTTCACGGAACTCATGCTCCTCACGACAGCCCCCCCTTGGCCGATTCCTCTGAGGCAGGACCTCCTTTCTCAGAGACGGGGCACTCTATGCCACCCGCGCCCAGACCTCTGGAAACTCCATGTCTGGTCCCTGGACGGGACGCAGAGGTTCTAGGTGGTCTACCACAGGCAGTGGTAGACACCATCACTTCCGCTAGAGCCCCCTCTACGAGGCGCCTCTATGCGTTGAAGTGGAACCTATTCGTCGATCGGTGTTCCTCCCGTCAGGAGGACCCCCGAACTTGCCCGATCAGAGTCGTGCTTTCCTTCCTGCAAGATGGGTTGGAGCGAAGGCTGTCTCCCTCCACCCTCAAAGTGTATGTCGCTGCAATAGCTGCGCATCACGAAGGAAGTAGATGGTAAGTCCTTGGGGAAGCACGACCTGATCATCAGATTCCTTAAGGGTGCTAGGAGGTTAAAAACACCTTGTGTTTTGCACTCTGTACCCTCTTGGGACCTAGCTCTGGTACTTAGGGCTCTTCAAAGTCCTCCCTTTGAGCCCTTGTTGATAGTAGAGCTTATTATCCTGTCCATTAAGACAGTGCTCCTGTTAGCATTGGCCTCTTTCAAGAGGGTCGGGGATCGGCAGGCTTTTTTGGTCGACGAATCGTGCCTAGAGTTCGGGTCGGGCCTTTCTCACGTTGTGTTGAGACCCCGGCTCGGATATGTGCCCAAGGTTCCTACTACTCCCTTCGTGGATCAGGTAGTGAACCTGCAAGCGCTGCCCCAGGAGGAGACAGACCCAGCCCTAGCTTTTCTCTGTCCCGTCCGTGCCCTGCGAGTTTATATTGACAGAACGCAAAGCTTCAGGACCTCAGATCAGCTCTCTTGTCTGTTACGGAGGCCAGCAGAAGGGGAAGGCTGTCTCCAAGCAGAGGTTAGCCCACTGGTTAGTGGATGCTATCACCCGAGCGTATGAGTCTCTGGGTGAGCCTTGTCCTCCCAGGTTGCGTGCTCACTCTACTAGAGGTGTTGCCGCTTCCTGGGCTTTGGCTCAAGGCGCCTCGCTGACAGACATTTGTAGAGCTGCGGGCTGGGCGACACCGAACACGTTCGCTAGGTTCTATAGCCTACGTGTAGAACCTGTTTCCTTCCGAGTACTCGCTACGGCCAGTGGTGCGAGGAAATAGGTTGTGTCGGCTTGCTACGCCACTCCGCGCCTCGGCCGGATACGTGCGTCTTTTGCTCCGTTGGCGCCCTACGTCAGTGAGCCTCGTGAGTTCCTCCATCACCCCTCCGGTGCCAGGCGTGGCGGACCGCCGGCGCCAGGTCTGCTACGTCTAGTAGGAGTTACATACGTAACCGAGACGTTCTCCAACAAAGATATTTGAACTTAACTGAACTGAACTGGAAAATGTAACTTTGCAACATCAATACTGTTATTGAACTGAATTGATAAAGATATTAACATTTGTTACATTATAAATGAGGTATAAAGTATATGGAAATCATTTTTGTATACTTTATACCTCATTTATAATGTAACTTTGCAACATCAATACTGTTATTGAACTGAATTGATAAAGATATTAACATTTGTTACATTATAAATGAGGTATAAAGTATACAAAAATGATTTCCATTACACGAGAGTAGATGTTAAAACTTCATGCTGATTTGTACTCGGCTTTCACCAATGATAAGCACAAACTAAGACATAGCTTTACAGTAACCTATGCTTCTCCATCCATTTATGCTTCTTTCCATATGGTGATGTGAATCTCCTTCTGTCCGGCGTTAACGGCTGCAGTGTACTTGGCGCGTCAGCACACACAACGGCTGCAACTACAGTGTGGTCTCGCCAGTGGACCAGCACGACAACCTTCTGGATTGAGCCGAGTAGGGGACATCTCTATGGTCTTCAAGTGGGCACCTTCCGTCCTCAGTGTTTCGTTGACTAGCCCACGACACCTCAAGAGGGCTCGACAGTGACTCTGGCGTCCCAGAGTCACCCCCCTCCGTCCCCCACTCAACTCAGCCCAGCTTACTGGCCTTTACATCCCTCCTGCTACTGAGGTTGCTCCTTCCTCGTAGTTCACATGTGACCTAACCACAATCTCACAATCTCTCCGCAACCCAACCATACGCGCCAACCCGTTTGACTAAAGCTGTCGAGCCCCACTGTCTTCGTTAAGGTGGCAACGATTTCCGTATGCCATACTACCTACCGCAAAACACAATATCTGCCCAAACACCAACCCTCATTCATGCAATATACACAGGAACATAATAAAGACTGAAATGATTTACAAAGTTTGAATGGAGTCTCTACAATAATCGATTTGAAATGTGAAATGTTAAGGATTTTGAATAGCATTGTCTTTCAGGCACTGTGATAAATATATGGGTAACACTTTACAATAAGGTTAATTTATTAAACATTAGTTAATGTATTAACTAACATGAACTAACCATGAGCAATACATTTGTTACTGTTTTTGTTAATCTTTGTTAACGTTAGTTAATACAAATCCAGCTGTTCATTGTTTGTTCATGTTAGTTCACAGTGCATTAACTAATGTTTACAAGATTTTAATAAAGTATTAGTAAATGTTGAAATTAACATCAACAAAGATTAACAAATGCTGAAGAAGTATTGTTCATTCTTTGTTAATGTTAACAAATGTAGTTAACTAATGAACCTTATTGTAAAGTGTTACCTATATATGAGATGAATAAATAGGCAGCATTTTTCCCTGTCCAGTGATATTTAACAATGTAGCTTTTGGAGGAGTATGGGTTCCCATACTTCACACTGATTAATTATATGTTGAGTTAAGAAGATTCTGATTGCGTCTGAAAATGGTTGGCTAATAATGCTTTTGGGAAAATTAATAATTATAAGAAAAACAAAGTAGGGTTAAATTGCTATGCTAAACAGAGAGCAGACATTCAAAATTATGAATAAAGCAATGATACTCAATTTTAGGAAGAGTTGAGGACACAGCGCAGGAGTTATAGTTTAGCTGCTGTTAGAATTAGGCTGGGGAAAATAAAAAGAATAAATAAAAAAAAGTATGTAGGAAAAAAGATTAATAGCCTGTCAGAGAAAGTGGAAGCTAATAACATGGATCACTGAAATCAAAAGCTACTGGTTTGTGTTTCGGAGCTGGATAAATGTGTCTGAGGGAATGGTCCAGCCGTTTGGACAAATCCTTGGAAATGTTTATTATGTGAAGAATGGTGCCATGAGGATTTCAACAAACAAACTGAGAAAACGCTCAGTGATCGATCATATAGGG
This sequence comes from Rhinichthys klamathensis goyatoka, assembly GCF_029890125.1. Taxonomy (NCBI): domain Eukaryota; kingdom Metazoa; phylum Chordata; class Actinopteri; order Cypriniformes; family Leuciscidae; genus Rhinichthys; species Rhinichthys klamathensis. Next base: position 620,987 of record NW_026606627.1, on the reverse strand, counting down.
CACCATATTTGTGGCAAAGAAGTAAAAGCAAGTCAAACCAAAATATAAAAATATTACCTTCAACAACTCAATACTGGGGAGTAATATTGCACTATGCTGCAGCTGAACATATTAGACAATTAGTTCTGGACTTTCTTCATTACAAACACAACACTGATTATTATTCTTAGTTAATGATGCATTTAATCTGTTTGTCAGAAAATTACTGCTAAAGACCACTGTCTCTGAAAATCATTACATTACCACCAAATTATACAATCATCTCCAAAATATGTATTATTAGACACAACACAACTGGGAATAAAAGATATTAAGACAGTAGTGACATAGTCGGGATGAAGCTCAGGTGGAGTCTGAGCATTTAAACAAATGCAACAAAGATTTTAAAAAAACACTACTCTTTTTGTATCACCACCTCGACTCCTGCTTCCTGCTATTCCACGGCTTCCTTTCTCAGGCTGAAAGGGGGAGGGGGGCAACAAGTCTAAGACGGTGACTGGATTTGCCAACTGGAAAAAAGCCACTGGAAAATTCAATGAACATCAGAAAAGCACATTTCTGCTGGGTTACAAATGAAAAGTCATCAACTGACTCTCAAAACGGGAAGCATAGCCACACAAATCAGCAGTGAACATGCAGGAAAGTGGATGAGAACAGAGCATATCTGAAAAAATATGCAAGACTTTGCTCTCCTGTTGTCGCTCTGGTATTGCTTTTCATGCTCACCAGTTAAACGGATGAATCAGAAAATGTGGGAAATTTCTTACAGTTGACAGATTTAACTGACTAATTAACTGGCTATTCAAAAATAGAGGGAGATCATTTAATTATGTTCATAGCAAGGACCAGAATGAGTTGATCAATATAATGGCCAGTCAGGTTAAAAGAGACATCATACAATGAGTGCATTAAGCCAGAATTTTTGCCCTTTTTGTGGATAAAACACAAGACATAAGTAGGCATGAGCCAGTTGCAGTGGTTTTAAGATCTGTCGACAGAGCCCTCGATGTCAATGAATTATTCATCTGATTTTATCGGACTGACTGAACAGATGGTGAATCTTTGGCCCTTCTTTTAAAGAATGTACTAAGAAGCTTTAAGCTTGACATCTGCAACTTGAGAGCTTAATGTTACGATGGTGCTGCGAGTATGTGAAGAACCTACCGTGGTGTAGCTTCATGCATTTTTAGCGAAAATCCACTGGCGCCGTATGTCCATTGGCACTCGCTTATCTTTAAGCTCTGCATTGTGGATGTTTGTCGCACCAATACAACTGTGAAACACATGCTGACCAATGCTCAATCTATCTATATCTTCATCGAGGGGTCAGCAAAACAATATGCTGTTTCTGAGTCTTTGCAAAAACGGAGCAGTGACTTTTCAGTTAAATCTACCACACAATTTCTAAGCAACACAAGATGAAGCTGCCGCACAGAGGCTCTTAAGGCCATACTTTATAACTTTGATACTATGGTTGACACTCTTTGTGAAATTTCTAAAAAAAACTGTGTCCGAGTTGGGGAATAGGCAAGTTGTCTGCTGATATCAGTGACCGATTTTCACTTTTTGTCCCATAAGTTCTCATGCAGTGCAATGTATTGTCCAAAGCGCTACAGACATCCACTTCACATTATGCCAGTGTGTAAAAAGCCTAGCATGTTCCACAATCTCTGCTCTTTTAGCAATGAGAACTGATGAGCCGACACTGGACTGTGCTCAGGGCCTGGAGCCGACACTGGACTGTGCTCATGGGCTGGAGCCGACACTGGACTGTGCTCAGGGGCTGGAGCCGACACTGGACTGTGCTCATGGGCTGGAGCCGACACTGGACTGTGCTCAGGGGCTGGAGCCGACACTGGACTGTGCTCAGGGGCTGGAGCCGACACTGGACTGTGCTCAGGGGCTGGAGCCGACACTGTACTGTGCTCAGGGGCTGGAGCCGACACTGTACTGTGCTCAGGGGCTGGAGCCGACACTGGACTATGCTCATGGGCTGGAGCCGACACTGGACTGTGCTCAGGGGCTGGAGCCGACACTGTACTGTGGTCATGGGCTGGAGCCGATACTGGACTGTGCTCAGGGGCTGGAGCCGACACTGGACTTTGCTCATGGGCTGGAGCCGACACTGGACTGTGCTCAGAGGCTGGAGCCGACGTCATCGTCTTCAGCTGACACTGTGCTCAGGGGCTGGAGCCGACACTGTACTGTGCTCAGGGGGTGGAGCCGACACTGGACTGTGCTCATGGACTGGAGCCGACACTGTACTGTGCTCAGGGGCTGGAGCCGACACTGGACTGTGCTCAGGGGGTGGAGCCGACACTGGACTGTGCTCAGGGGCTGGAGCCGACACTGGACTGTGCTCAGGGGCTGGAGCCGACACTGGACTGTGCTCAGGGGCTGTAGCCGACACTGGACTGTGCTCAGGGGCTGGAGCCGACACTGGACTGTGCTCAGAGACTGGAGCCGACACTGTACTGTGCTCAGGGGCTGTAGCCGACACTGGATTGTGCACAGGGGCTGGAGCCGACACTGGATTGTGCTCAGGGGCTGGAGCCGACACTGGACTGTGCTCAGGGGCTGGAGCCGACACTGGACTGTGCTCTGGGGCTGGAGCCGACACTGGACTGTGCTCAGGGGCTGGAGCCGACACTGGACTGTGCTCTGGGGCTGGAGTCAATGTGTGTCTGGCCCGGACACACATAGTAACCGCAATATATGTGACCCGTGCTGGTAAAATGAATTGGAATGCATAAGGGCTGATTACGAGCTACAGCCAAAACTAGTGAAAAATTTTCATTTTGGTCGAATTTGAGGTTTTTTTGCTCATTAAGCCCTCATCTAGCAATCCCAATGCTCCAAATAGCAATTTAACATCTAAAAGTATCTTTATTTGTACATTTTCTGAGAGGAGTACGTTTCCTTTGTACATGAAGATTGCTGTTTTCCTCTGCTTGATTCTCAACGAATGGCGCTTCCCCTCAGCACAAGTTTGGTATCATTTTAAAGCACAGCATTCCAACTTTGTGAATATTCATAGCAAATTCTCAATGACATGAGTCTGAACCAATGAAATGTGATTTTCAAACTCAAGCTGAGTTATAAAAAAAACTATCTTACTCTTGCTGACTGACACATCTGAAGCATGCGCACAAAGACGCCTCAGACAGCGAGTGATCCCGATATAAACATGTACACAGAATTACAGTATTTCAAAATATCTGTCTTGGCGAGTATTCACACAAACATCTGTTATGTCATAAGTGAATGTTTGGTTAACTGTTATGGGAAAACATCTGATGTAACATTATTACATTAGATCCGTGCGGTACAGTAGGTCTTAATTGGCTGTCTGTTTCATTAATGTGTATCAAACAGTTGTGGGATCATTGAAAAAAAGTTGAAAATATATTTTCCCTATAGATATTTGGTTTTGACTTGGTGTGTGCCAAAATTGGTGTTATTACCAGGGATTTTAAGGTACGGTTGCTAGGTGATTTTGTTTTGGAACCGTCAGGAAACTTTAACTTGATTTTTCTCAAAATTGACTTTTTCTGACTTCAAACAGGTGTAGCTCATTCTTTTTTCTCTTTTGCCAACAAATCATACATTTTGAAGGTTTTTTAAAAGAGTATGTGAAAATAACAAATAATTTTTGAAAATTTGCTCATTGCAACTCATTTTGCCACCATGCATCACATACAGTGAAAGAACCACATCTTTGAGCTCGCTAGAGCCAATTGCAAGGGTTGGCTCTGAAACAGCTTCCTCTGGAACGGGCTCTAAAACTGCTTTCTTGGGAGCGGGCTTGGAATTTCCGTCACTGGAACAGACTCTGGAATTTCCGTCACTGGAACAGACTCTGGAATTTCACTCACTGGAACAGACTCTGGAATTTCACTCACTGGAACGGATTCAGGAATTTCTCTCACTTGGCTGGTGGCTGGCTCATGGTCTTTCTCCTCGCTCTCCATGATGGTTAATGGGGATCCATTATGGACAAGCACCCATTCCACAAAACAGAACAGAAGCTGAATGCAGAATGAAAACTAAGGGGCTGTTTACACGACACCGTTTTCAACTAAAAACATAAAACTTTTTATGCGTTTTGGCAGTTCGTTTACACAACAACAGGGTTTTGGATTCCTGAAAACGTAAACTCTGGAAAATGGGTTTCAAAGTGCAAGTTTTTGAAAACGATCTCTGTGTAAACAACAAAAACACAAATCTCTGAAGACGATCATGCACATGCGTATTACATGTTCAGTCAATTAATGGTAAAAGTAATGCTTGGAAATGTGAACTGATATTTCCTACTGACACATTAAAGCAAAATATATAAATAACTGGCTCAAAAACATTTTTTGTGGGTGAAAATACTAACATGCCTAATGGTGTGTTCACACCGAACGCAAATTTAATTATTTGCGCGAGTAGATTACATATAAAGTCAATGCAAAGACGCGAATAGACGCATCATTCGCGCCGGGCGTCGCGAATGACGCGAATTGGGCGACGCGTTTGCCCAAATTTGAACTCGAGCGGAAGATTCGCATGAAGCTTTGTTGCGCCAGCCAATCAACCAAGAGCTAATTGATGTCCGGTCTGTCGCTGTTGTCGAAATTGGAGGAGTTGCCGTCTGTGGACAGGCCTGACAAAACAGACGTACTAAAATTCAGAGTCTATACAAATCAACATAATTCATTTGTTTCGGCATGTTTTTCATACATTTATTGTAATGAAATCACAGCAAAAACGATGTATGCTGTATATTTATTGGTATAGACGTTATTTTATGAAACTGCCCCTGACCTGAGACAGATGAAACGGCGCTCCGCAGCTGAGACGGATCGCCTGTAGTTGGTGTCCATCCGAGAAATCCTGTCAGCGACCCTAGCTAGCAGGTTATCAAACTGGGCACCCGTCATTCTCAAATAGCGCTGCAAGCGGCTGTCATCCAAGCGCAGTTCCTGGAGAAGACGGTGAAATTCACCGAGTTGAGTTCGCCTGTGGATGGTGCTGTGAACCCAGACACATCGGCATTTGGCTTTCCTCCGTATTTGGGACTTCCACAACAAGTACAGAGCAGCAATATATTTTATTTCAGACATGACGGAAAAGTATGCCAGAAAGAAATTGTGTTGTTGTCTTTTATTCGCGAGTGACGCGGACGCGCGAATGGGTTCAAAATGTGCAAGCGTCTAACTAGACACGATAGACGCGTATTTGACGCTCTATTCGCGTTCGGTGTGAACACACCATAAGACTTTTGCACAGTACTGTATATACTGTATATATATATATATATATATATATATATATATATATATATATATATGGGCCTATATGAGAAACTCTGCACATCCCTGATTTGAGCCATCTCAAATCAGTCCAAAATTCCTTAACTTTCTCTTTAACAATGTCCGTGTCACCTCTGCTGAGAGCATGGCTTATTATTCAGGAAAAAATCTGACTTTTACAACATGTTCACAAAACTTTATATAAAACTTTGTGTAAGTAATAACATCTTTTATTCATAAACATCAAGGAACGAGTCAAATAACACCTTCCAATCTGTAGTGGCAAAACAACAAGTCACTCTACTGTTCTTACTGTCCTTCTCCAACAACTGCTGTACGGTTTGTGAGAGGTTCTTCACATTTAATCTTCTGTTGTTATCTCTGCAGTAGGTGGATAATATTGTTCTGATTTGCCTAAGGCAGGTCTGCACACTGCTTTACAAGCATTTCCAAAACATTTATCCAATGTTTGTGTTGAACGCATCAGAAACGTGATGTACTGTGTTGTCGAAGAGCTGAAAGATGAGCAGACAAATCACAGGTATTGAAGTCTCCAAGTATAAACACCAGTTGATCCATGGACCCAGTGCATCATTACAGCATCTTGTAATTTTATCAGCAGCTTCAGTATTATTTGGTCCCAAGCGTATAGACAAGAATCTATCCAAAAATCTATATCCATACTCTCTGGGTAAATAATTAGATCTAATTGTGACCAAGATGTATAGCTTAAATCAAATATATTCTATATGCCAGCATGGTGTTTCTTCAATCTTGTATCTTCATGATTGATCTTCAAGCAGAAGGGACTCTAAGAAATATTCTGAATGATATCAATCTGACTTGTGATGCAGCCTGAATAATAACCACACCATGTTGCTTCATTTGGCCAGAGGAGAACTGGCCCTCCGACTGAGCCTGCTTTCTCCCAAGGTTTTGTTTTCTCCATTCTGTCACTGATGGAGTTTGGTTTCATTGGGGACACTTAATATTCAGCAATATTATTGACTTGAATGCACTGACACTAATAGATGAGAACTGAACTGAGCCGGATGATGACATAACTGTTTTCTCCAGAGCGGCTTTATAATTTTTGATGATCTTTACACAGTCATTGAACAGAACTGAATGAACACTGAACTTAGCAGCTTTGAAACAATCTGTATTGTATAAAGCTCGATATACAGTAAATAAAGGTGACTTTACTTGATGTGTTGAACTTTACACAGTTATTAAACTGACTTTACTTTAATAATGACAAAATTGTCTTTTTAGAGGTGCTTTACAGGAGAATTAAATTATGTCTGTATCACTGAATCGTGTTCCTGTTTATTACTGTGAAGCTGCTTTGAAACAATCTTTATTGTATAAAGCGCTATAGAAATAAACATGACTTGACTATACTTCATTGTTATATGTGTGAATCCTGAGGGTCATGACAACAGCAAAGTGTCTCAGATGCAGAATTGTATTTAGCTAAACGGAACAAAAACGTTAAACCTATTTCCTTCAGGAAATGCAAATCTAGTTACTTTTATAGCTCAAGGGAGGCTTATTGTGATAATACACCTTAAAGACAAGAGACTCTTGTGTATTCTCACCGTGTTCCTGATGTGTGACCTTGAAGACCAGTCGAAGGCTAGAAGCAGCTGCAGGTGAATTATAACTAGTGGATCTACTTGTTATAATTCACAAGGCAGTGATCTTTCATCCTTTTCAATGATTCGCACAAGATCCAAGGTCCACAACCCTGAATGAACACAGTGTGGTGAAATACAAGCTTACTTATACAGACGACACACACATCCGTCAAAGGAGAATGGCTCATATATGCATTAGAAATAAATATGTAACACTAGCCATGTTTCCATCCACTTGTCAATCGATTTATCTGAAGTTCGGTAAAAAACCTCATGCGAATAAAGCTGGTGAAAGTGTGTTTCCATCAAACGCCTTTAAAGCGGACAAAAACCTGTGCGTAATGACGTCACATGCTGTTTTGCGATCAAATTGGTATATCGAATTGATTTGAGACATGTTAAGGTGTTTCCATTCATTTTCTCACCGCATTGCACAACATTCAAGCCAACATTTGCGAACAAAGTTTTACTAGGCAAAATGGATCGCTCCATAATAACGTTTCCATCCGCGTTTATCGCATAAGCCGTATATCGATCAAGATAAAATCCGATGAGACCGATCGCATTTCATTTGAGTCAATATTCATGAAATTCAATCGAATTTTACTGTTTCCATAAGGCATTTTTCATTCGATATCACTTAATGCGGATAAAAACGTGTGGATGGAAACATAGCTACTGTGAACACTATTTGTGGAGTATATGTGTGGAGATTTTGGTTACCATTGTCATTTCGTTATCATTGTTAATTTAATGTTATTAATGTTTGTTTCTTTTCCAGACATGCTATTATATGTGCTTGTTCTCTCTTTGTTTGTGTATTTATATGAAGTGAAGTTCTCACACATTTTTTGTTTTGAATAGACGATGCATTATCAGCATAGACAGCTTCTCAGACATTGACCCTTCAACATACATTATATGAAATCAAATAATCAATCCTTTCAGGAATAAGATCACTCGAAAATAGTTTTCACTTTTTTTAATGTACAGAAAAGACATTTACTCAGAATGAATAGAACCTTTATATAATGTGATTATTCTAGGCAAATGTGATAAACGGAGCTCACTGCTGGCAAGCCAAATTAATGTGTAAAAAAATAAAAGCTTTACAGACGGACTTGCAAAAGTCTGTGTTGTTATTGATGAAGGATACACTGAGGAATTTGAGCTATAAGGCTGAATGCACCACTGTACAAAAGAGCCACTAACAATGAACCATAGAAAAATGCGATACTGGCCGTTCAGATTTCTGAAATGGGCTTCCTGAAAAACAATGGAAAAAAACCCACATATTATTCAAGTATTGTACTAATGAGCAATAGGATCACATTCATGTATGAGCATAATAGGTAACATTGTGTTATGTGTATCCATGTCAATGTTTTACCTCTTTTGTATTTGGTTCATAAGATATGCTAGTTCATTGCATAGTTTACAGCTCCAATAAATATTTTGGTTCCATATGTTAATTCAGTGGCCAACTACAAAGAAAGATATTTATAGGTCGATTTAATATATATATATATATATATATATATATATATATATATGAACACTGCAATGGTATTACAACATTCTTTAGGAATTTCAAGCGACCTAACAGATAAATATTGGCTTAAAACAATGATGTGAGTTTGGGTCGGGTTTATCTGTCTAGCGCAACCAGATAGGGGCAAATGTTTAAGAACCATGTTTAAAAAAAACTAATATTTTTGCAATTCCGTTTAGTGGCACTAGTGCCACAGAAATTAAATAAGACTACTTCATATTTGACAAGAGAGAGAGAGAGAGAGAGAGAGAGAGAGAGAGAGAGAGAGAGAGAGAGAGAGAGAGTGTTTGTATGTGTGTGTGTGTGTGTGTGTGTGTATTGGTGAACTCTCTTATGTAATAATGGATTGTTTTTTGCTTTAAAATGAATGCCAATTACATTTGATTTCCAATGAAGCACTCATTAGTATCAGCTCATTAGCTCATATTTCATAATATAGTGTGGTATCCACATTATTCCAAAAAAGTCTTATTCAGTCGTGAAATAACAGACATTATTATAATAAATAACAACTATTATTAATCGGTAACACTTTTATTTAGGGTCCAATTCTCACTATTATTTAGTTGCTTAGATATTATATTACTAAGATATTGGTTATTTAATAGTACTTAATAAGCTCACATTAATGCTTTATTCTGCATGACAATATTCTACATCACTTAATCCACCCAATACCTAAACTACCTTGCTAACTATTAATAAGTAGTCATTTGGAGTTTATCGAGGAAAAAGTTGCAGTTAATAGTTAGTTAATAGTGAGAGTTGGACCCTAATCTAAAGTGTGACATAGTAATCAATAAATAACTTGAAAGTTACTGGGGGTTTTTTCTCGGCCATAGCTTTCAAATCTCATTCATGCACTGAAAAAAAAAAATCATTTTACATTATTTAATCAGGTACAGTAGTGGCCAAAAGTGATGTCAGGCCCAGGCAAATTGACATCTTAACCCTTTATTCAAATATTATTAAAAGGAGTTAAAGGAGTAAACGATTTTGTAAGCATATTGCATAGTTGTGCTTGTAGTCAATTGTTTTATTTGTTTAAATTGTGCACATATCAATTTTGGCCAGGCTGACATACAAATAAATTATGAACACATGTAAAAACATGAGATAATCAACCAAACTGATATTGTTGTAGTCAATGTTTGCTTTTTCCTGCCAGCTCTTTGGTTTTTCTATGAATTTGTTTTAGTAAAATAAAACCTGTGGCTGTAATTTTCTAATTTGCAAAATATTTTTTTGTCACACAAATATCTTAACCACGTTTAGTGTTTTGTTCTTCCCATATTTTTAAATTATTTCAAAAATATAAAATATTTCCTCATATTTTGATGGTTTAACCCAGGGGTCGGCAACCTTTACCACGCAATGAGCCATTCGGACCCGTTTCCCACAGTAACGAAAACGCTGGGAGCCACAAAACCCAATGAAATAACACTGCATATAAGTTTATTTATTTATGTATTGTCTTTATTATGTATAAACAAACTATAATGTGTTGCATTTATTAAATCAATGAATGACTGCAGAGAAAACGAAATTACATTTCTGCATGCAACAAAAACATTTTGAACTCCGAAAAAAAGACGTTGGCTTGAAGGTTACTTTCAAGTAAAATAAATTAAAATACTCAATGACTAAATTTATGAAAAAACGCCGAACTTAAATTATCCACCGGCAGCAAACCAAAAATGCCGTCCTCTCTCTGTGTGCCGTCATCATTTTAGCTACTGGCGCGTGCAGTCAGCTGTCAACCTGAATAATAAAAGGACTACTTTAATGAACAATAATAAAAAAAAAAATGAATATACGGTATACAAAATAATAGGCAATTAAAATATTTATCATACTTGGTTAATGTGATTTCTGCTCCTGAACCTCAGCGCACAGCGTCTGCACATCAGGGCTGTATGCCGTCACCTTCATCTTTACGCAGGATCGTAAGCTGTCATCTGTGAGGCGTGCGCGATGTTTGCTTTTAATATAGTTCATGTTGGAGAACACCTGCTCACATACGTATGTGGATCCAAAGATCGACAGGACTCCAAGTGCATACTTTTTCATGTTCACATAAACGTCGGGGATAGCATTCCAAGTTTCGAACACAAGTTTGTCAGGTTTGGGGAGGTTTTCAATATCACGCCATTTGTGATTCTGAGCAAGAACGGCCTTCTGACGGGCAACATCTTCAAGGTCTGCTGTCAAGCGTTTAAACTTGGACACCCATATGTCTTTGTCGGCTATGTCGGCCAGTTCCATCTCAAGATCAGGTTGACTCACACCTGCCAATGCAGTCGTATTCAGCAGGGATGGATCGATGCTTAGAGGAGTGACAGGGAAGGATAATGTGTTTTTTTCCTCTCTGAACTCACAGAATCGTTTCCCAAACGATGTTTGCATTGCGATGATTGCAGATTGTAAATACTCCGAATTTATCATGTGAGCTTCTTTGAACTCTCTCAAATTGGGGAAGTGTGATAGTGTACCTTTCTGTAAATCTCTGGCGAGCACTGTCAACTTGCGCTCGAATGCCAAAACCTCCTCCAACATGTGCAGGGCTGTGCGTCCTTTCCCCTGAAGAGCTGTGTTCAGCGTGTTCAAATGCGCTGTCATGTCTACCATGAAGTGTAGCTTTTCCAGCCACTCTGGCTGTTCCAGCTCAGGAAACGTGAGCCCTTTGCTGCCCAGGAAAGTTTTCACTTCTTCCAGACACGCGGCAAAGCGTTTCAGCACCTCCCCTCTGGACAGCCACCGGACTTTGTTGTGCAGCAGGAGATCAGAATATGTGCTTTCCATCTCGTCCAGTAACGAACGGAACTGACGGTGATTTAAACCTTTTGCCATTATTTTATTGACAATTTGAATGACAACATTCATTACTTCTGTGCATTCCGGAGGAAATGTTTGAGCACACAGTGCCTCTTGGTGCAGGATGCAGTGAAAAGTCAGCAGCTTTCTGTCCAGCGACTTCTGCAGTAAAGCCACAAAGCCCTTATGCGTTCCTACCATACTTGGTGCCCCATCAGTAGCCACTGACATCAGGTGGGTGGTGTTTATTCCTTTGGTTCTTAAACAATTCAAGACAGCCTCACAGATGTCCTCCCCCCGTGTTTGGCCTTTTAGTGGTATCAACTCAATCATTTCTTCCTGTGGCCCAGCAGAGTTTACATAACGGCAGAACAGCGCTATTTGTTCAATATCACCTTTGTCTTTAGATTCATCGCAGGCAATTGAATATGCCACAGCTGAATTAATGTCTTTAATTTGCTGTCTGGTGATGTCTTCTGCCATTTTTATGGTTCTGTCTTTGACAGTCTTTGCAGAGAGGGGCATATCCCTGATTTTCTGCACAATTTCACTCTTGTTTTTAAAGTCTGTAAATAGATGTTCTGAAATCTTAATGAAAGATTCTTTTAAGTATTCTCCATCTGTGAACGGCTTACCGTGCCTGACTATTTCCTGAGCGGCTACAAAACTAGCATATGTACTTGAATTTGCAGACTTCATCCACTTCTTGAAGTGATTTTTGCTCAGATCAACCTTCCGCAGCAGTTCCGAAATTACTTTTTTTCTCTCATCTCCATCCGGATATTTTTGAGCAAAGGCTGCGTGTTTATTCTGGAAATGTCTTGAGACATTTGACTTTTTATTGTTTGCTAGTTTTTCAGTACATATTAAGCATACTGGTAAACCAGTCTCGTCAGCAGTGAAAGCATATAAATGAGCCCATGTAGCATTGAACGTTCTGTTTTCTTCCGACACTTTTCTTTTCTTAGAATTCTCCATAGTTGGCTCATAGACATGAAATATTTTCCATTGGACAAGTTCAAAAAATCGCGCGCTGGTGGGTGTCGCACATTGGCGGTTGTGACGCATATTAAGAGCGACAAAAGATTTTAATACGTTTTTTGTGTTACAAATTAGATGTTACAAGATCACCATAATCTTCAAATTTAGAATTACATTTTAAACCTTTCACACACGTAAAGTTAAAATATTGTGAGTGTTTCTAATCTAGGCGACCGTTATTTAGAACCTGTCACTTTAATGTTTCCATGGTGACGCGTCATTGCTTGTCACGTGCGCAACCACATTGTCATTTTTCCTTTATTCAAAATATTCACTAATGTATTAGCTATAACAAGAAACACCTATATTCCGACTGTCAAATATGTGACAGTTCTCTGAAAGCGGCACTAAAACTTCCACAAAGACCTCAAACAGAAAGCACAAAGCCTTTCTTTAAAGTGAATTTCGTTTTGTATTAATTGTATCTTAATTTTAATAAATGTTTCATCGACCAATTACCTGTAGGTTTTTAATTACCTATTTAACAAATAAGAAGTAAATATAGCAGACAATAGATAATCACGACACGGATTATCACTAACCCGTCCAGATGCAATGCTACCACATCTTTAAAAAAATTGTTTTTCGTGTTCGCATTTATGAGGAAAAAACAATGTATTATAACGTGCGCGTTAGTTGAGCTGTATGTGCGTCTTGTGCGATATGGGCTGCGCGATGCTATTTTACAACACGTCAATTCCTCAACTTCTCACGAAATACGTGAAAGTGGCCGGTGAACTGGGAGAGGAATAGGGTAAAATATAAAGCTACTTACACAATGTGTATCTGATATGAATAAAACGTGTTGTCTTTTTATAATGGAAAGGACCATTATTGCCGCTTCCATAGACATCAGTGTGTATTTTACAAACTCAAAATATATATTTTTTGCTAGTACTTATGTGTATTTAAATGTCTGAAACCTAAAATAAACATTATGTGGTTGAAAACACTGAATAGTTGTGATATATGACAGCACTGAGCGCGTCTGTCTCTGGCTCAGCGCCAGCCAACTCGCAACAGCACGGTTGAATTTAGCAGTTGATCACGTGATGCACTGAACGTTCTAGCGTACGCTCCAGGGACCAGCCAAGACTGATCACACCGGTGTGTGATCATACGTGCGAAAATGTTAAAAACGAACGAATTAAAATTAAATAAATTTTAATCAATTAATTACTCATTCATTATTTTCAAAAGCCACCGGGAGCCGCATCAGAGAGATGAAAGAGCCGCATGCGGCTCCGGAGCCGCGGGTTGCCGACCCCTGGTTTAATCGAACTTGTAGGGTCATTGAAAAAACAAATATCCCCTCCCGACATGACTTTTGGACATTACTGTACAGTTCCACACAAATTTGCATTACATCAACATAATTGTTCGCTCTTTGCTTAATTCAATAATTTGCTTGTCAAGCAGTTTGTTCATGTAAACTCAGTATAAGGAAATAAAGTTATTTTAACAAAGCATTGTTTGGGTATCATGAACGAGAGGATTAATTAAAACTGACAACCATGAAAGTTCATTGCTAATATTAAAACGCACAGCATGGCATTTCGTATTACTGACAATAATCATGACACATTTGGAGACAGGCTGTTTAAATCTGCACATGGTATACCCAACCCGATTTCACTGCAATTCGTACGTATTTTACGAGGTGGCTAATTCACGTACGAATTCATACACTTTTTGCTAAACACTTACATATTTTACGAGTTGCCCAATTCGTATGAATTCATACGAATGATCAACCTTTTACCCCGCCCCTAAACCTACCTGTCATTGGGGTTTAGACAAATCGTACGAGTGAGATCGTACGAATTCGTACAAATTAGCCACTTCGTAAAATACCTATATAGAGATAGCGTTGGTATACCGCACTTAAAGAGGTAATTCACCCCGGACAACATTGACTTTTTAACAAAACGTGGCTCTATATGCAGTAGAAACTATTTATAAGTGCTACATAACTAGAGGAGCAAACATAAAAAAAGGGCTGGGGAGTTCCTTTTGGCAAAAACGTTATTTCGATTTTGGTGCCACCACTGTCCGACTGTCCGACAAAAATGCGGAGATTCAATCTATAGTTTCAGAAAAAGCCTTTTGCTGACAAATAGGATATCTGGGTGTGTGGAGCACACATTGTTCATCTACATTTACTACTGACATTGTAACAATACAAAAATGGTTGAAAATAGGGGGAACTTTTTCTCTAAAGCATTCTCCAACAGTCTCGCTTGAGTGCAAATGTAGTTTTCCAATTTCTCATTTTATTTCCCAATAATTCTGTCTACTGTTGAGTCTGTATGTTTATATGTTCCTTCTCTTCTTTGGGAGCGCACCGGGGTTGAGAGTGCTTTAGGTGAATGAATGGTACTGTCTCTTCCCATTATAGCTGTGCTGTAAACAAAATAAAGCCCCAAACCAGCAGTGGCAGAAGATCCGACCGCTCCAATGCTCCTCTAAACCCTTGGGAAATTTGTGTATCTCTGCATTAAGGACCTGGATTACATACAGCAGGAACGCAAGAAGACATTGTCAGCTTAGACAAACACAAATAAGATGACAGTGTGAGGTCCCTTTTTTTATTAGTGATTATGCTTTGATACACCCAATGGTGTTCACATGTGTATACCTGACATATCATTCACTCTGAAGGTTTTTCTATTTTGGCCCATTCTCTGTTTAGTCCGTTCACTTATCACAACATTCAAAATAGGTGGGTTTACACAAAATGTCTTCTAATTCTGCCAAATCTCTGCCACAGCGGTTTGTGACACATGTAGAATAATCCCTCAAGCACTAATAAAGTGTATGTAATTAAGACCTCTGTTTCCACAGCAGATAACAGGTTTAAAGAAGAACCATAAGAACATAAGAAGCTTGAAGAAACAACAGCAAACAAAACACTGAACCACAGCGAATCACAACTTTCACACAGAAACTGGAATCAAGAGACTCTAATATAACAGCACTTTTGTGCAAAAAATAAATAAATAAAAAAGAATAAGCAAATATTCAACCATGAAGATGGGTCCTTAACGAAACACACTCTGGTGGTATCGCTGACTCCAAAGAGAGATTTTCTCAGCAACCACACAAAATAATTAGTACGACAAAACACCAGTCAGAATAAACTGTATCTGACCTTATTTGTCTCCACAAGTCAGTGATAACAAGAGCTGTTTGCTGCTTTCACAATAGGACTGTTGTTATTGATTTTGCATATGTATTGTTGAATGTTACATCTATTAGATACAACCATGGGTTTAGTAGAGCTGCGAGATTATTCGTTTAAAGATCGCGATCTTGACTCAAACACCCACGCGATCTCATACCTAAATGACAACAATTCGCCTGTGTTTATTAAACCTTTGACAAAATCACATCAGAACATTCAGATCTGCGTTGGAGAGAGAGAGAGCTGTTATCACGTTTAAGTGTTAAACAACTTAACAAACAGTCTTTTCAACCACACGGTATCATTATTTTGTGTTAAAAATGTTCAAATTATCACAGAAATACTAGTATAAAAGTTTATAGTTCAGATATAAACACTGATGTCTACGGTAGTGATCAAAATGGAGCAAATCATCTTTTGAAAGTAGCGTGACCCATGAAATTTAGATTATATCAATTACATAGTTATGACAATTGGTGGCCACAATTGACCTATTTTTTTTTTTTTATCATTGATTTATTCAAAAGATTCGTTCAAAAACGCTGATTCATCCAGTAGATAATGAAACAAGTGAAGTATTTATGAGTGAGTCATTGAATCATTCACTCAAACTGATTTAAAAAAAAAAAAATCGTTCAAATTCATTAAACATTTTAAATAGACTGCAGCAATTAACATTTAGTCAGAACCTCTAAATCACATTATTTTATTTAGTTGTCTGTCCAGAATCCTGGGAGAATCGTGATCTCTATTTGAAACCAAAAAATCGTGATTTTTCGTGACGGGTTATCCAGAAACATGCAGCTCTAGGGTTTAGTCGATCTGACCCCGAATTAGACATTCACTTACTATTTCACTTGATGCCAAATAGACATAGCAACACTATCAGTAACATATGGCTCATGGAAAATGCATTATTTATTTAATTATGTATCCCTGCATTATAGGCTATCATCAGTATATCACAAAAATCCTGAAGGGTTTGGTTTATAAGTATATTTTGTCGACATTTGACTAGCTGATTGCACTGTGAAAGTTATTGTATAATGAACATACTGCATTAGATAATTCTGAAAATATGTCTTGTTTCAGTGAAACAAATTCCCTTTCCTCTCCATACCGATTTGGACTAATCAGTTGCTGTTTCCATTTGTATGTATAGGATATGATGGGGAATGGAACGAGAGCATGATGTGGGCTGGAATCCGCATCTCAAACAACATGATCATGACAGCTCAACATGCAGGAGTGGATGTTCAACCACTCTACCTCAGCTATGACCCAGTTCTGAAACTGAAGGAAATCGTTTACCTGTAAAGCCTGTTTCACACAATACATTTGCAGTACGTATGTGGTACATATTTTTTTTCAGCACCCATAATAATGGGTCAGACATTCACTCTACACATGGATATGGCTCTGTAAATGTGTTGCAGGATCCGGTGCTGTCTGTTTGTGCATTCAAGTAATGTCAGAAAGATCATATTTACACGTTGTACACACGTGAACACTGCTACAAAGTCATAATGACGAGTTTTCTCTGAGCTCAGAGATTCTGAGATGGGGGCGTGTCAGTGAGAAACATGGTGAGATCAATGTTCCTAGTTGATGCAAAATTTTCATAAAATAATTAAAAACAAAGTAAAAACACCTGATGCACATTCTTTGTTCTTCATTTGATAGAAGTAGAGTTAAAAAACATTGCTGTATTTTTGTGTAGTTAATTAAATTCCCCATGAAATCAAAATGGAAGTGTTTTGGCTTTTAGTATGAATACGTTCGCCTTACTGTTATCTATAAGCTAGTGTGCTCCAAAACAATGACAAAATTCACATTTAGAAGATATAAGCATTAAAAATGTAGGGTCTCTCATTTACGCCAAACTGGATCAATGATTTTGATGACATCACTCTGCAGCTTCTCATCAGATTTCCTGTCCAATAAAATGCTCTCTAGAATCTGAAGCTCCGCCCCCTACATTATAAATATATAAAGTTGCAGCTGAAATCAGTCACTTGTTCACACATTTACTTTTTTTTTTTTACATAGTGAATGGCACATAGTGCATTATATAGGGGATAGGGAATGATTCAGACAGTGTAAATATGCTTTTTATTGGGGCGAATGAAGTACAGAGCGGATCATATGCGCGAGTCGCAGCAGACCAGAAAATGTATCAGACCCATTTGAATTCTGCACAGAATCCTGTATTGTAAAGCGATATGAAGGAGATTAGGAGAAGAAACAGGTAGAGATTAGGAGGAAACTGTGGCTTTGTCGAGATCAACGGCTCTGGCCGAGCGGTGATATAAACCAAACGATATTGGCTATTTTAAAAAAGGGGTTCAGTATGTCCCACCCTGACTTCCTGTTTCAGTGGAAATAACGTCAACACATTGAATACTGTGCGTTTCAAGCACTTCAGTGGGCCTTTAAGAGAAGGTTCTTGCACTGATAAAAGTGACATGAATGCACCGGATGGTGTAAATACAATGGCCTAAATTGTAAATATGAACTTCCCAAGAGAACGTCTCGGTTACGGATGTAACCCTCGTTCCCTGAGTAGGGAACGGATACGTTCCGTCGGAGGACGATGAATGGGGTTTTCGCATCGAAAGCCTATCAACTTTGACTATTACAAAACAAGCCAATGGCAAAGAAATGCCATGGGTCTGCGGAATTTGCATAGCGTATCTCCGCCCCACCTCGTGGGTATAAAGCGGAAGACGCCGCAACATGCAGATATGTTTAATCGCTGAGGAGCCAAGACTGAGCTCAGGCGATCCCCGCGGTACAGCGGGAGTGGCAAGAAGACGGAACGTCTCCGTTCCCTACTCAGGGAACGAGGGTTACATCCGTAACCGAGACGTTCCCTTTCGTTGTCACTCCGAGTTCCATCGGAGGACGACGAATGGGGATACCAGTCTAATCACGCCACCTTCTCAGCTGTCTTCCAGTGCCCTGCGTAAATCTGAGATCCCTGTCGTGAACTTGCACGGATGAAGGACTCCAATTTAGCACAGGAATACCAAGGTACACTGGGGAGCATATCCCAAGATTTTAGGGGAATATGCAATTACTGCCAACCCAGAGGGGGGGACTTAGAGAATACACATATGACCCGAGGGATGCATATGGGGAATCACTGGGGTGTCCAGCCGCAGGTGGAATATTTCAACCCCAGGGGTGGCAAGGTGGCTTGCCAAGGGAAAGACACCTGCTCAGAGAGGCTTACAGTGGAAATACACACGTGGGGGTCGCTCAGAGGAGGGACCATGCACACGGGAGGCACCTAGCCGACGCGCAGGCAAAAGACACTGGCGCCAGCGTCAGGAGTGCTGGAGGAACTCTGGGCTTTCGGGAAGCTCACCTGAGGACATATCGCACGTATCCAGTCCGTGGAGTGGAATGGCGAGCAAGCGAAGACACCTGAGCGGGTCCGGTACTAGCTGGTTGAAGCGAGTACATGAGAGGACACTGGCTCCACTCGGAGATTGTAGAATCTGGCGAATGTGTTGGGTGTCGCCCAGCCTGCAGCTCTGCAGATGTCTGTTAGCGAGGCGCCATGCGCTAGAGCCCAAGAGGACGCCACACTCCGGGTGGAGTGGGCGGTCACACCAAGGGGGCACGGTCGGCCTTGCTACTGGTATGTCAAAGCAATGGCGTCCACTATCCAGTGAGACAACCTTTGCTTGGAGAGAGCCTTTCCCTTCAGCTTCCCACCATAACAGACAAAGAGCTGGTCTGAGGTCCTGAAACACTGCGTTCTGTCTACATAGATGCAGAGAGCACGTACTGGACAGAGCAGTGCCAAGGCTGGGTCTGCCTCCTCTGGGGGCAACGCTTGCAGGTTTACCACCTGGTCCCGGAAGGGAGTGGTAGGAACCTTGGGCACATATCTAGGCCGGGGGTCTCAGGATCACGTGAGAGTAAGCCGGCCCGAATTCCAGGCACGCTTCGTCAACGGAGAATGCGTGCAGGTCCCCTACCCTCTTGATGGAGGCCAATGCAGTCAGAAGCGCTGTCTTCATAGACAGGAAGTTAAGCTCGACTGACTGCAAAGGCTCAAAGGGAGCACTCCGCAGGGCAGATAGAACCACTGCGAGGTCCCAAGAGGGTACAAGAGGAGGGCGAGGGCGAAGAGGGCGAGGAGGATTCAGTCTCCTTGCTCCTCTCAGGAACGTGACGATCAGGTCGTGCTTCCCCACCGACTTACCTTCTATAAGATCATGCTGTGCGGCAATAGCGGCGACATAGACCTTGAGGGTGGAGGAAGAGAGCCTTCGCTCCAACCCATCTTGAAGGAAGGAAAGCACGACACTGATCGAACATCTCCGGGGGTCTACTCGGTGAGAAGAGCACCAGTTGACGAAGAGGTTCCACTTCAACGCGTAGACGTGTCTCGTGGACGACGCTCTAGCGGAAGTGATGGTAGCCACCACCGCTGGTGGTAGGGTACTCAAACCTGCCTTGTCCCGTCCAGGAGCCACACATGGAGGCTCCAGAGATCGGGACGAGGGTGCCACCGGGCGCCCCGTCCCTGAGAAAGTAGGTCCTTCCTCAAAGGTATGGGCCAAGGAGGTGCTGTCGCGAGGAGAATGAGTTCGGAGAACCAGGTTCGGGTGGGACAATACGGCGCAACCAGCAAGACCTGCTCCTCGTTCTCCCTGACCTTGCGCAGGGTCTGCAGGAGCCTCTGAAAAAGTTTTAGTGGAACCGCACTCTTGCCCTCGAACTGTCTCAGGCAAGTCAGCAGTAACTGCGCGCGCTCGCCCGTAAGCTGCGCGGACATGGCGACCGAGTCGATCTCCATACCGAGAAAAGAGATCCTCTGCAGGGGGCAAAGTTTGCTCTTCTCCCAGTTGACCCGTGCGGTCTCCTCCCAGACGGGCGGGCTACGTGGCGGAGCCACTCCACTCTCCTCCCGTCCAGACGGGCTACGTGGCGGAGCACCAAGTCCCTGTGTTTGCAAAGCTGATCTCGAGAGTGAGCTAGAATCAGCCAGTCGTCGAGATAGTTCAGGATGCGAACCCCGTGTTCCGGGAGAGGTCCAGACGGGCTACGTGGCGGAGCACCAAGTCCCTGTGTTTGCAAAGCTGATCTCGAGAGTGAGCTAGAATCAGCCAGTCGTCGAGATAGTTCAGGATGCGAACCCCGTGTTCCGGGAGAGGAACAAGGGCTGCCTCGACGACCTTCGTGAAGACGCGAGGAGACAGCGCTAGCCCGAAAGGGAGAAGTGCGTACTGATATGCCTGCCCCTGGAAAGCAAACCGCAGGGACGGTCTGTGTCGAGGGAGGATGGAGACATGAAAGTAGGCGTCCTTCAGGTCGATCACTGCAAACCAATCCTGGTGCCGCACACATTCGAAAACGCGTTTGCCGGTGAGCATCTTGAACGGCAGCCTGTGAAGGGAGCGGTTCAGAACGTGCAGATCCAGGATTGGACGTAACCCACCGGTTTTCTTGGGGACAATGAAGTACGGGCTGTAGAAGCCGGACCTCATTTCGGCTGAAGGGACAGTCTCGATCACACCCTTCGCCAGCAGGGTAGCAATCTCCACTCTCATGACAGGGGCATTGCCACCGACCATATTGGAGCGGACACCCCTGAAGCGGGGAGGAGACCGCACGAACTGAATCGCGTAGCCGAGCCTGATCGTCCGAGCGACCCAGCGGGACAGGTTGGGAAGCTCTAGCCAAGCTCCCAACGACTGTACCAGCGGGGTCATACGAACCACAGACTTCCCACCGGTGGTGCAGCGAGGCGGAATGACTGGCCCAGACGTGGACGGCATAGCGGCCCGATGTGGGGGCACAGTCATTGACCGCGCCCTGGCAGAGCAGACCAGGGAAGGACGAACGTTCCACGGGGGTCTGCTCTGCCAGGGGGCTGGCGACAGAGGGGGATGAGAGCGGCACGGTCTGGGGACGGTGCGCACTGTCATCCGGCTCTGGGACAGAGGAGGACGAGGGGAGCATGGCCCGGGGGCGGCGCTCCGTGTCGTCCGAGAACTCTATGTGCTCAGGGATGGACATGTTACTTCTTTCTTTAACCACATTGGGGTGCTGCCCACCCGGGGGTGAGCAGCGGGGAGTGGGGAACAAAAGATTCACCCCCAGCCCTCCACCGGGGGAAGGAGTGGTCCTGCTACCACCTCCTGAGAAGTAACCGTCAACATCCCTGAGCAGCCCGTCTCAGGAGCGCCGCTTGGCCCGGCGTTTAGCGGGAGCCGCAGGAGGGCGTCATCGGCGGCGAACAGACTGAGTGACCTGCCCGGCCGACTGGGTGGAGGCAGCAGCGGGTCGGCGGGGCAGGATGTGCTTAATAGCCTCAGTCTGTTTCTGAGCAGTTGAGAACTGTTGGGCAAAGTCCTCAACTGCACCGCCGAAGAGGCCGGCCTGGGACATGGGGGTGTCGAGCAGCCGGGACCGCTCGGTATCCTTCATGTCAGCCAGGTTCAGCCACAGATGTCTCTCCTGGACCACGGCTGTGGACATCACCAAACCCAGGGAGCGCGCGGTCACCTTCGTCGCCCGGAGAGCGAGGTCGGTGGCGGCGCGCAGTTCATCAAAGAGCCCTGGGTCTGTCCTACCCTCGTGCATGTCTCTGAGCATCTGGGCCTGGTAGACCTGCAGAGTGGCCATAGCATGCAGCAAAGCAGCTGCCTGTCCCGCCGCTCTGTAGGACTTTGCCACTAACGTAGACGAGTACCTACAGGCTTTGAATGGGTGCTTAGGCTCGCCACGAGAAAAAGCACTCTGAGGACACAGTTGCATCGCAACAGAGCGTTCAACCGGGGGGAGCCCAGTGTACCCACGGGCAGCTGCTCCATCGAGGGGAGGAAAGGCGGATGAAATCAACGAGCGGTCACGGGAAGACATGGGAGACTTCCAGGACTTCGAGATCTCATCATGCACATCCGGGAAGAAAGGAATTGGGGTTGGCTGCGGACGTGAATCCGCAGCCGCACCCAAAAACCAATCATCTAACCGTGAGCGCTCAGGACGGGGCGGAGGAGTCCACTCCAACCCGATGCTCGGGGCCGCCCGGGCAAGCATGGCAGTCATCTCGGGATCCGACTCGGCAAACCACTGCGCACCCGAAGGAGGCAGCGCTGTCGAGTCATCATCCGATGAATCCTGCCCACCTTGTGATGCTGCGATGGACATCGCGCCATCCTGTGTAGGACCAAAGGAAACACGTGGGACATCCGAAGATGGGCCCGTGGGAATCCCCTGGACACTAACGGGCACCGTCACGGGAGGGGTAGGTGCAGAGCACGGACTGATAGTCGGTGCTTTGTTCCACACTGTCACCCTCAGGTCACCCTGGCCACCAGCCAAAGTACTAGCTCTATTTCTAGAGTCAGTAGATCGGGGTGTGGATGAGGGGACTCTCACTCTTGCGAGATCACTGAGTCTCGACCGTAGTGACGCGATGGTCATGTTCCCACAGAGAGAACATGAGTCATCCACAAGCGGTAATCTAGCGTGATCAATGCCCAAACACACTAGACAGCGCTCGTGCCCATCAGAGTCAGACACGAATCCACCGCAACCAGAAGTGCACGGGCGAGGCATCTTTAAAAAGATGTGCCGCGTGCAAGCTCTTTTAAAGAGACAACGCATTGTGCGTGGTCAAAATGAAGACGAAAATGTATTGTGCCTGTTATGTGCTCTTCACTTTCACACTGTGGCTGAAATATGTTACTTTGCACACTCTTCATATCACAGAAGATGACAGAAAATGTACTCAGATTTGCTGTCCGGCGGTCAAACATGAGAGCAGTCGCGTTTTACACCAAACATATAATGGTGAGTGAGAGCGACCTGGACGCATCAGGTATTTTGCTAAATAAAATTATCCTGTCAGAAGTATTTGCGAGATAACTTTATAATTTATTTTTCCATCTGTATCATCTCAGTGAGCTTTTGTGAGGGGTTTACGCATGCGCAGTAAAGGTGAATTTAGCGTTTTTCGACGTTTCAGTGTGGATGAGAAACTTTTGGAAAACGCCTGAAAACACTAGTGTGGACGGAGAGCTAGTTTTCACCGGAAACGCCGTTTCCAAATGTATTCGGATTAATGTAGACGTAGCCTCAGAGATCTTCTTGCTGTGTGTGTGTGTGTTTATTTTTTCTTTCTTTTTTTTTCTTTGAGACATGTTCCCACCAATACTATTAAGCCTTCCAGAAAATAAGCACAATACCCCGCAGGCTCAGGTGGTGGAGAGCGGTCAGACTACACACACTGATGATCAGTCACAGATGAGCCCTTGCTCAACTCTCTAAGCTCAGATGTGCAATTACTAAATCAAATTGTGTTTTTTGTTTGATATGCACTTACACGACTTAGTCACTTGCGATATCCAGTTAAGAATTACAGAGATATCAGGGCCTTTAATTAAATCAAAGAGGCACATGGAGTAATACCTCCTTGCAGGAACAGCAAACATTTTCAAATTTTGTTTTCAAAATCTTTTGTAGCTTTGACGTTTACGCGAGTAGATAATCCATCAGAGAGAGAGAGAGAGAGAGAGAGAGAGAGAGATAGAGAGAGAGAGAGAGAGAGAGAGAGAGAGAGAGAGAGAGAGAGAGAGAGAGAGAGAGAGAGCGATCAAGTACTTTTTAATAAACGGAAACCATATAACATACACAAACATAAATGCTGAATCCGAAATCGCCCCCTATACCCTCGAATAGGGTGTTATTTAAGGGGACAGACATTTGGTGTCTGAAACCATAGTGGACGTTATTGAGAACACTTATTCAATCCCACATTGCACTGCAATACTTAATACTCCATTCATTTCAAGTAGACTTAAAAGTACATGTGTCATTATGACTTAAAAACATTTACTAATGTGACTAACAAGCCAATTAATCATGCTCAAATAGGTTTAACTTTCCTTTTATTTATACAGCTAATTAAATTTATTTGTAGTGTAGATACCAAAATGTATTTTAGTGATGATAAGGCAACATCGTTTTAGAAGAATGGTTCACCAAAAATACTTTATTCATTGGATCATAAATGGAGAAGTTCTGAATAATGTTCATGTTTTTTTATGAAAGTGAATGGGGACCAGGGGCTTTCTGGTTCCATAAATAAAACAAAAAGCAAAGTTATCCATACATGTTGAGTACAGACCCTTATGAGGCTTTCTGTAAGGAACAAAGTGGAATTTATATTGTTATTCACTGGCTGGACGGCCATGATCTCCATTCACTTTCACTAAAACAAGAGAAGTTTGGGTATTCTGCTATAAATAACTTATTTTGTGTTAAATGGAAGTCATTTAGGCTTTGAAAGAGAAGGGTGAGTAAGTGATTTTTGTGGGTTGAACTATCCCTTTCAGACACAGACTTTGAGCTAAAGTAATGTTTTTTTTTTTTTTTTTATCACTGTAGATGGAAAACTTAAGTCAAATGTGAACAGGGTTTATTTTCTTGATTTTTAGTCTAACCATTTTAAAGCCCCTTTTATGCTTTTGTTCGAATAGTATACATTTCATGCAGTGCGTAATATAGCTGTTTGTAAATGTAAAAGGTCTGCCAAGCTTTAAAGATCAAAAGACTTGACAAATAAAGTTATTGTCTTCTAAAAGAAAGAATGGATTCTGAACTGCCGAAACGAGTTGTCAGCAATTACAGTCTCATCTGTTACATACCTACGTAACAATGTAACACATTTGCATAAGAGCCGCCTATGGTCTTCATTGGCTGCCAGCAAACAATGTCTACTTTGCCCCGCCCACAAACACTGTAGTTGTCCCCGAAGCATGGAAGAGTTTGGTTCGTGTTGTTCATGTCAAGAAGATGCTGTTTTCAGTGCTGCGAATCCACTTTGCATGCATATTAAAAGGATGAGGACTTGCACTGAACTGCAAAAAATGCTTTCGTTACTCAGTATTTTTGTCTCGTTTCCAGTCCAAATAACAAAACTTTCTTAAATCAAGATGCATTTACTAAAGTAGTAAAATGCCAAAAAATATTATGTCCTGTTTTCTGGTGCAAAACATTAAAAGGAAGTGAGTTTTTGCTTAAAACAAGCAAAGTTTTCTGCCAATGGGGTAAGAAAAATAATCTTAATTCAAATAGAAACAAGATCATTTTTCTTAACCCATTGGCAGATAATTTAGCTTGGTTTAATCAAAAAATCACTTCATTTAGATTTTTTCCTCCAGAAAGCAAAACATATAATATCTTATGGCATTTTACTCATCTAGTAAATGCTTCTTGATTTAAGAATTTTTAGATATTTGGACTGGAAACAAGACAAAAATACTGAGTAAGAAAATATATTTTTTGCAGCTGTTCGCGTCACTGTTTATCGTGCTGAGGAAGCCTCTGTAAGTGGTCGACCAATCACAACTGACTGGGCCGTCTGACCAATCAGAGCAGAGCAGGCTCTTGAATATCAGAACAAACCGGTTTCAGACTCTGAGAACTGAGTTGATGTGCAATGTATAGTATGTTAATCTTTTTTAATGTAACATATTATAGTACATTCAGCAAATGAGTTGGAATATATGTAGTATCGACAGCCTTTCAGAAGCACAAAAAACAGCAATGGCCCATTTGAATTGACTTCCAAAGTAAAGCCACTTTTGAGACATATCTAGACACTCATGTGATCAACAAAAGTTTGTGACTCTTTTGTTTAATACACAAATTCTCTATAAATAATTGATATGGCGTTGTACTGTCATATGAAGGCCCCGCTTTGCAGTCGTCTGGTATCTTTACACAGGAAATCTATATTGACAGTCTCAGGTTTGCTTTGACCAAGGAGAAAAAGATGCCTGGTTTGAAGTCTTGTCAACTTTGTGGCTCTCTGCTGAAAAATGGATCCTTTGCATAAAACGTAGCCGCCTGCAAGTTTGTTCTACATTAGCAACTGAATACGCATGGCCAAATGCCAAACTATGAATATATTAGCATTCAAAAGTGCTGCCCCAGCCCTACTCTACACAGAACATTAGTCATTTTTTCCCCACCTTAGACTATGGGAAAAGCTGTTTATCACAACATAAAATACACGACTTCTTGTCTTTTTCCCTTTAAGGCCACAGAGAAGATGCAGGAATGTAGGAAGCCTATTAGAACTAATTAAAATAGATTACCGGACACTCCTTCCATGAGTAAAAGAAATAAATAATTTACAGAGGTGGGCCCAGGTCACTAGATAATGGAGCCTTAATGCTCGCAATTAGTTTTTCAGGGTGTTAGGTCTGTGGCCTTTGCTGGCGGCAAATGCTTAAAATTTCTAAAAACACTGTCACTCAGTTTTCTGCTCTTTAAGTTATGACAGAAAAGATGATTGTTATTCCAGTTATTACAAGCATTAGCATTACTTCAGTTAAAGGTCAAATTCATGCACATTTAATGTGGTGATTGTAATAATTAACATGAACAGGAGTAACGGGCCCATAGATAACGTGCCATTTGTCGTTGTCACAAATCAGACGTTAAAACGTACCACAAATCATGGTTCCATGTTTTTTTTTGTTGAAGATTTTGGATTTTATAAGATTTAACATCATCCACAGATAACATGTCATTCGTAGTTGTCACATGTAAAAATGTGCCAGAAATTATGGTTCCATGTGTTTTTAGGTTGTAAATAGTCTGAAATATTGAATTTTTACAGCTTCTTGTGGTTAAATACTGCTTTCAAGATTGTACTGTGTAAATTTAGGCAAATTAACAATACATAATAATGTTCTGCATTGTGAGATAATAATGCAAATTGTTGTGCTTTGTTTGAAGTGACCTTTGGTGATTAGTGTTCCCTTTGGCTAAGAACTTGGACCTCATTTACTTTTAATTAATTTTCTTCCAGCTGCTGTAATTGTTACAGAACATTTAGTTGTTTTGATTTATAGGAGTGTTACTGTACAAATTGCTGTGATAGTGTTGCAATTACTGGCCCCTTAAATTTAAGCTGTTTCTAAGGTGATGTCCAACAAGACGTTTTTTACGTTGACTCTGTATTCTCTGAGTCTGAGTTTTCCTCTTTTGATCCGTTGAGTACAACTTGTCACAATACAATGGACGATTCCCATCCAACGTGCTGTTGAAGTGTCCGATAATGACACAGGCTGGAGAGAATGAAAGGTTGATCCTTTCCGGTGGAGGTCATGCCACTCAGTGCTCGGATGCTGTGGTTCAATCAATGACAGGAGGGACAAAGGAAGAAACGAGCTCCTCCCCCGCTCTCTGCTCCGGCCCTAAAAACAGCTCTGCTCATGTCACTGCTCTGCCATCACAATCATGCCACATCTGTCAACTATGAATGGAAAATATGTTTTCAGTCATTTCCCCTCTCAGTAATACCCTTAATTAAATCTTATTGAATATTTCTCTATTATGCTAATGCACCACATTGGAAAAGTCATTATTTTGAGCAGTTATTTAGCAGTAAAGTCTTTTTGATTGACATATTCTGAGGGTGTTGAGACTTTTAATACTGGGAAACTGAAGGAGTTATGGATGTTTTCTATGAAATCTATATTAATCTATATTGTACCACTCAGTGAACAGACCTTAATGTGTGTTTGAAGAATGGGAAGGTCCAGTCTTTGCTGTCTAAAAATAAATAAAAGTGCATTAATCATGATAAACATTAGCAATTAAAGTTGTGTGGACATGATTATCTTGAGTGTTTGTCTGGGTAATTGATGAAAACAAAGGTATATGTTTTCAATACATTAAAATATTATACTACAGAGAAATTAATAAAAAGAGAAAAGAAGAAAAATGTTGTACTTACATGGATAGATTTATCACATTCTCTTGGCTCTGTGTTTCATGGCCAGCAGAAAATAAAGTGTTTATTTGACAGAGTCTCTGACTCTAGAGTAGCTTGACATGGGCTTTGTCGTACTCCGGTGACTTTCTCTAATGTACCTGTCATTCCCTTGATATATGGCTGCATGTATATGTAAAGGCTCACCTGGCATATGTGTCACATGCAGTCTGTTTGTGGCATAATGATTGATCAACACTTCATTCTTTCTCAGGGAAAAGAGGGAGAAAGAATTTACTCAATTAGTTGTGAGCTGTTTCATTGTAAACAATCACACATCCTCAACTACAAAACTAAACCTTTTTCCTCCTTTACAATTAAACTCACCCCCTCATACTTTTGAGTCATGTTTTTTTTAAAGAACCAACGGGTCCCAAATGCTTCCAAAAATATGTTTGGTAATGTAGTTGCACCAGTATCGAAGGCATACAATTGTTTGTCCAAAATGCTATATCTTTGCATCGAGTTACACCTGCAGATAATTTACGGAATACCGTGTCGACAACCACCTGCATGTTGCTGCAAACTGGTATGACTTTCCCCCCCTTTTGTAACACAAAAAGAAATCCAATGTCAAAAGGACATAATGCAAAGAGAGATCTCTCTTTTATGATCTCTAATAATAAATACTATCACTAGGGGTCGCCGCCGTTAAGAGCCCCAAACAACTCTGGTGAATTTGCATGCCAGGCCACGCCCCCGGACATACGATATATAATGCGCGCCAGCTGCACACACACTTCAGCTTTGTTCTGAGGAGCCGAGACAGCGTCTCAACCCCTCAGAAGCAGTTCAAATTGTGGCAGGAGGGACACAACGTCTCCCTTTTTAGGATTACACCAGTAACTGTGACGTTCTCTTTCTGTTGGTCACTTTTGATGTTGTGTCGAAATACCAACACTAGGGGTCCCTATACTAGCCAACAGCAAGTGCAACTACGCTAAATCGCGACCTACCAATGACCATGGTAATGACCTTGGGTGTCCCTTTCAAGGAGACCTTCTCACCTTTAGGGTAAGGTCACTCGAGCAATTGGCCTCCTCTGATTTTTCTCAAGAAGTTTTTTTGAAGCCTGAAGCCAATATCGAAGTGGTCTCCTATGCATCAACCCCATCTGTATGACTACGGAGAATGAAGCAATATGCCACATGAGCCTCTAAAAATACTTCAGTGGAACCGTTCTTCTGTGCTTGAACAGTCTCAAGCAGTCCAGCACTGACTGTGAAAAAAACACAGAGAAAAGAGATGCACTGCACCGGGGAGAGCTTTCTCTTCTCCCAGTTGACCTGAAGTGTCAATCGGGCTAGGTGCTCGAGGACCAGGTTCCTGTGTGCACACAGCAACTCTCGCGAGTGAGCTAGGATTAGCCAGTCATTGAGATAGTAGAGCATGCGAATGCCCACCTCCCTTTGCGGGGCAAGGGCAGCCTCTGCGACCTTCGTAAAGACGTGAGGAGACAGTGACAGCCAGAAGGGGAGGACCGTGTACTGATATGCAAGACCTTCGAAGGTGAACCGTAGAAACAGTCTGTGCCATGGAAGGATCGAGACATAAACAAGTATGCGTTCTTCAGGTCTATTGTCGCGAACCAGTCATGATGTTGAACAAATGAAAAGATGTGTTTCTGGGTGATCATTTCTAATTCATAGTTTCAGGGCCCACCTCCTTGTACAACCCACCTCCGTTCTTTGGTACGATGAAGTAGGGCCTGTAAAATCTTGGCTGGAGGGACAGGCTCTATCGCATCCTTTGCCAGTAGGACAGCAATCTCCGCCCAAAGGACAGGAGCGTTCTCACCTCGTACTGAGGTGGAAAGCACTCCACTGCACCTGAGTGGGCGCCTGAAGAATTGTGTTGCCGAACCTGATCGTTCTGATAAGCCAGTGAGACAGGCTGGGCAGCGATAGCCACGTCTCCAAACTCTGTACGAGCGGCACCAACGGAATGATATCCGGTGTACCCAAAGTGGGGGGCATGGCCTGCTGTTTTGTAAGCCCTTGTCAGGAAAGATGAGATAAACTTGCAAGCTTTGGATGGGAGCTTTGGCTGATTCCGAACGTCCGAGTATCCACGTGCCGTCCCATCATCGAGGGTAGTAAGAACGCAGGAGCCTGTAAAGCATTTTCTGGTGGAAAAGGTGCCTTCTATGACTTCGAGATCTCCTCAAAAATGGAAGTGAGGCCGAGCATGGCGCAATGTCACTCTCTGAACCCAGGAACCAATCATCCAGCTGTACCTAGGAAAGCACGGCTGCCAACTCAGCATCAGCCTCTGACTGCGCTGTCACGCCTGAAAATGGCAGCACAGACAAGTCATCAGGTCCCGCTGCTGCCGAGGCACAGCGGAGGCTTCAGACTTGGGGTTCGCAAATGGATCTGTCAGCGGGGTTAGAGACGGGCTCTGCCTTATCTCTGCCCTCACCTGACAGAGCCAGTGCTTTGTGTCAGGGTTCGGAAGCACGCGCTTCGGTTTCTTCCGCCCTGATGCAGGCACCAACACTTCAACTATCCAGTTCTGAGGAACTGAATGTTGTGAGTGTTGATACACACAAGTCTGAGGATTCGCCACCTCAGTCTCGTGCGTATGAGGAGCTGATTGAGGTTGTCACGAGAGCGGTTGAGAAATTAAATATTGATTGGCTGTCAGATAAGCAGGACGTTCGTTCAAAAAGCAAGCTAGACGAATGTTTCCTGCCCTCTCGTGCACAACCTCAACACCGGGGTCTGCCGTTTTTCTCTGATCTTCACACCGAGGTGTCTAAATCGTGGGAGAAACCAGTCTCAGCCAGAGTTTACAACACACAAACATCTCAATATTCCAATTTACACAATTATAAGGAATATGGTTATGGGGAGATGCCTAAGTTGGAAGAAACGCTCGTGAGCTATCTCTCCCCTGAGTCTGCATCTTCCCTTAAAGCCCCGGTGTTACCCACCAAGCCAGTTAGAGTAACATCTGGTTTGGTGAGTAAAGCTTACTCTGCTGCTGGTCAGGCGGCAGCATGTCTACATACGATGTCGTTACTGCAGGCTTACCAGGCAGAGATTTTAGGAGAGCTTGATGAGGGCGGGGGAATTGGCCCGAACGCAGTTTGCGAACTGTGTCGGGCGACAGATTTGTCTCTCAGGGCCGCCAAGGAGACGGCTAAATCTATCGGCCGGTCTATGGCAGCCCTGGTGGCCACTGAGAGGCATCTCTGGTTAAATCTCAGCAATATTAAGGAAAAAGATAAGCATTTCCTTATGGATGCTCCAGTTTCTACGTCTGGGCTTTTTGGCGACGCCGTTAATTCAGTAGTCGAAAGGTTCCAGGAATCAGCCAAACAGTCGGCTGCATTCCAGAAACTTCTCCCCCGCCGGACTCATGTCTCCGGGGCTGCTGAGCGGTAGCAGCCCCAAGCATCTAAAGCCAGCTCCTCCCATCAAGTCACTCAAAAAATGAGGGTGGCTTCTCGTGCTCCCCCACAGAAAAGCCAGGGTCACGGGAAGTCCGCTCAACAGCAGTCGACCAGGCCCAAAACGGATCTGAGGACCGTTATTGTGTCTAGGAAGGCTGCGAAGAATAGGTCCTGACGTCCGAGGGCGCAGGCCATAGAGGGCAGTTCCCCCTGAAGGGAGAGCGGTTAACACCTCATTATACGGTGCCCGTTCCCCTTTGGTGCCCTCGGGGGACCGTTATGCTAACTCTGCCACCTCGTGTGTTACAGAGCGCAGCGGTCTCCGGCAAGCACATATCTCAGGGTCCACCCGGAAACGTAGTGGTCCTGGGATGCCCGCCCCCTCCAAGGAGGGTCTCAGAGCAGTTAGTTCAGTCGTTCCCTGCCGGTGCGCCGTTACAGGGCGACGAGCTGATTGCTCAACAACAACTAAATCCAGAAGCCAGCCTCGAGAGGCTGGTACCTCTAGTAGAATTTTTGACAGCGTGGAAGCTACTGCCAAATATTTCTCGTTGGGTCCTGCAGACCATAGAAAAGGGTTATCAGATTCAGTTTGGGTCTCGTCCGCCCAGGTTTATGGGGGTTCTACCCACAGTGGTGGAACCAGAGCAAGTTCTGGTGATGGAACAGGAAGTGAGGAAGCTATTGGACAAGGGGGGCATAGAATATGTACCTCCATCCAGCAGGGAGACGGGGTTTTACAGCCGTTACTTTATCGTTCCAAAGAAGGATGGGGGGTTGCGTCCCATTTTGGATCTGAGAGTTCTGAACGAGTCGGTCATGCAACTAAAGTTCAAAATGTTAACTTTGAGACAAATCGTGCCGCAGATCAGATCCAAGGACTGGTTTGTCACGATAGATCTCAAAGACGCATACTTCCATACTTCCATATTTCCATCCTTCCATATCACAGGAAGTTCCTGAGGTTTGCTTTCGGGGGCGAAGCATACCAATATCGAGTTCTTCCATTCGGTCTAGCACTATCTCCCCGCACCTTCACGAAATGCGTGGATGCAGCCCTGGCACCTCTACGTGTACAGGGTATTCGCATCATGAACTACATCGACGATTGGTTGATTTTAGCTCAGTCGCATCAGTTGGCGGTTCGGCATCGAGATGTCGTCCTCGCCCACATGAAGGAGTTGGGGTTACGGCTAAACGCCAAGTGTGCTTTCTCCATTGTAGAGGACCACTTATCTAGGGGTAGTAATTGAACTTCCTGTTCAGCTACTGTTCGGACGCTCTTGCTTACTGCTCCGCGCTTTGCTCTATCGCTTTTTTATTTTTTAATCGCTCTATTGCTTCTATATTTTTAAATTTTATCTCCTTTTATCACCTAATTTTAACTTCAACAAATCAGCACAGTGCTCAAACGCTTGATTACTACAAAAAAGCAGAATTCTTTTCTCCGACCAGCCTCCCACTGAAAGCTTACATTCCGGGGAAGGGAAAACACAACTGCAAAAGGATAAGAGAAAATGCCTCTTCTGGAATCTACTTGCTGCACTAACTGCCAGAGACTTTCACAAAGGATTGCAGTTCTTGAAACAAAGTTATTTGTGGGACCACCAAACCAGACGGAACACACAACAGAGCTTCGTCATGGACGCCCTCAGCATACAGCCGGTGAGTCCCATGAATCTAGTGCTCCAATACAGGGCATACTGAGTGTCGAGAAACAAGCCGATCGACTTACAAATCGATGGCACAAACAGGGAGCGAGACCCAAAGGCACTCGAGACATCAGATTGTCACGAGCATCACATATTGCTGCAGTAGCATCCTCTACCCCAGATACGGCTCTGACAAGGATTGCAAACACTGGTCTCCTACCACCGCCTATACATCTTGAGAACAGATTTGAAATATTAATGAATGAGGAATCCCTGAATGTGATGAATGTGATCGAACACAGACTGAATCAGCCAGTTACCAACACTGCTAACTGGCGCTCAAGGTCGAGCAGACAGCGGCACTCAGCTCAGAGCGCAGCCGAGCCCAGGACTCTGATAGTGGGTGACTCCATAATCAGAAAAATTATTAGCAGGGATACAACTACGTGCTGCCTTCCACAAGCAAGGACTTCTGATGTAAATAGGGAACTTCAGAACATTTTGATGAAACATAAGACTGCAAATTGACTCATCATTCATGTGGGGAAAAATGATATTCATAAAGAGCAGTCAGAACTCCTTAAGAAGGATTTCAAGGAACTTTTTGAAACACTTAAAAGACTGAAAGTTCAGCCATTCATCAGTGGACCACTCCCAGCAAGAGGAACAAACAGGTTTTCACGGTTGCTTGGGCTCAACACATGGCTGCAGAAAACCTGCAATATAAAAGGAGTGAACTTCATTGACAACTTCAATCTTTTCTGGAGTCAGAGGCAACTGTTTCAACAGGATGGGCTCCACCCAAACAAACTTGGTTCAAGAGTGCTAAAGGACAACATCTACTTCTCTCTCAATCATCCTTCTGCAGTGTGTGCCAATCCACTCAACCTGAATGGCACACACACACCTGGACACAGTATGAATGACCACAGGACTTCACTTCAGCACCTGAATGGACATGCGGTTGACATATCACACAAGGACAACGATAACACCATGCAGCCACAACAACTTCTGCTCACGGACACAATCTCAGCAGAGCCCCGCCCACAGAGCTCTCCACAGACAGACCGGGACATATCAGAACTGCTCCAAGATTCAGCTCCCAAGGACACTTTTCTGGAAAACAGCGAGGGAAACCAGGACAGCATATTACAGCAACAGCCCCTCTCCCCAGACACGTTATCCCTCTCTCCAGCATCTCCACTTCTGTGCTTCTCAGAGAAAATGGAAAAACTGGTGTATGCTGGAACCAAACTATCGCACTCTTTTGCTGCAAGTCCCCAGATGTCAACCAAAAAACGGCAGGCCCCACAACCACCAAAGCCTGCGGGCCCAGCTCGCCCTCCCCCTCCTCCTCCTCCTGTGAGAGCTCTTCGGCCTCTGCCACAGCGCCAGGGCTCACACCCTCCTCCAGCGGCTCGAGGTGAACCAAAAACAACTGATACCAGCTCTCAGTGATATGTGTCGGGTCCCCGCTATGAAAACAGTAACTTTCTTAAATGTTTACAAAACAAGCGGGAACCCAGTGTGCCTGAATCTTTCTCTATTGCCGTTCAATTACATGATAGAAAATCTAAGGCCTTCAAAAGCCGTACAGCAAACCCATCTAATCTGGTGCCTATTACGCACCAAACTAAGATTGCTGTGGGGACAAAAAGTAAGACTGTTAAGTTAGCACTTTTAAACATCCGCTCACTTAAAAATAAATCACTTCTAGTCAACGATTTAATAACCACATACAACCTGGACTTCATGTTTCTAAATGAAACTTGGTTAGAAGACAGCTGCAGTGGAACAGTCCTCAATGAATCATCCCCTCCTAACTTTACTTTTATGAGTGTCTGCAGAGCGGGTAAGAGAGGCGGGGGAGTAGCTGCTCTTTTTAAAGATGTCTATCAATGTAAGCAAATATCATTTGGGAATTACCCGTCTTTCGAATATCTGGGTATTGTGTTAAAAGGTGCTCCACGTATTTTACTTATCATTATTTACAGGCCTCCAAAATTCTCTCCAGCCTTTGCTGAGGACTTTACAGAACTGCTATCAACAATTTCCTCAGAGTTTGACTGTTTTGCCATTGCTGGAGATTTTAACATTCACATAGATAATGCAGAAAACAATATGGCAAAAGAAATCAAAACTGTTTTAAAAACGTTTGATCTGACTCAGCATGTACATGGTCCCACACACAATCATGGACACACTCTAGATTTACTTATCAGTAAGGGTTTAAACATATCATCGATTGTTATTAAGGATGTAGCACTGTCTGATCATTTCTGTATTTTCTTTGATATATTGATCTCTCCTGCCATTGAAGCTAGATCTGTGTCTGTCAAGAAGAGATGCTTAAATGAGAACACTAGTGTGCTATTTATGAAGGACATATCTTTAAAACCAAGCATATCTGCTGACTCTGTTGATTTTCTCCTTGATTCTTTTAACTCAAAAGTTAAAAGTGTAATTGATGATATTGCTCCTGTGAAAGTCAGGAAGAATAGTGGTAGACAAAAAGCACCTTGGAGAAACTCAACAGCTGTGCAAAATATGAAAAGACAATGCAGAAGAGCAGAGCGCATGTGGCGGAAGACAAAACTTGTAGTCCATTATAACATCTACAAAGACAGCATCCATGCTTTTAATATTGAACTAGGCAAAGCTAGACAGACCTTCTTCTCGAATATTATAAACAGAAACTTAAACAACACACGCACACTTTTTGCTACTATAGAGACACTGACAAACCCCCCAAGCCAGATTCCCAGTGAAATGCTCTCAGACAGCAAGTGCAGTGAGTTTGCTTCTTTCTTCTCTGAGAAAATCAATAATATCAGAAAGGTGATCAGCTCATCCTTGAGTTGCGCTGGGGTCAGACAGATCAGACCACAACCTGAGAAAGTAGTTACTTTGTCTGTTTTCGAAGAAATTGAAGGCACACTTTTGGAAGAAACCGTACAGCACCTTAAAACATCAACCTGCGCCCTTGACGCACTTTCCACATCTTTTTTCAAAAGTGTGTTAAACAGCTTAGAAGCAGATCTCCTAGAAGTGGTAAATGCCTCACTTCTCTCTGGTAGTTTTCCAAACTCCCTGAAAACTGCAGTTGTCAAGCCCCTCCTGAAAAAGAGCAATCTGGATAAGACCATCTTGAGCAACTATAGACCGATCTCAAATCTTCCTTTCATAGGCAAGATCATTGAAAAAGTTGTCTTCAATCAGCTGAACAAATTCTTAATCTCGAATGGATACTTTGACAATTTTCAATCTGGTTTCCGATCGCATCACAGCACAGAGACAGCGCTCATAAAGATAAACGATATTCGCTTAAATACTGATACAGGCAAATTATCAGTGCTGGTACTACTCGACCTCAGTGCTGCATTTGACACTGTCGATCACGACATACTTCTTGACAGGCTGGAAAACTGGGTGGGGCTTTCTGGGATAGTCCTAAAATGGTTCAGGTCATACTTAGAAGGGAGAGGTTATTATGTGAGTATAGGAGACCATAAGTCTGAGTGGACATCCATGACTTGCGGAGTCCCTCAAGGCTCAATACTTGCACCACTCCTATTCAACCTGTACATGCTCCCAATGAGCCAAATAATGAGAAAGAACAAAATTGCTTACCACAGCTATGCAGACGACACACAGCTCTACTTAGCACTATCGCCTAACGACTACAGCCCCATTGACTCCCTGTGCCAATGCATTGATGAAGTCAACGGTTGGATGTGCCAAAACTTTCTTCAGTTAAACAAAGACAAAACTGAAGTCATTGCGTTTGGAAACAAAGATGAAGTTCTCAAGGTGAACGCATACCTTGACGCTAGAGGTCTAACAACTAAAAATCAAGTCAGGAATCTTGGTGTGTCTCTAGAGTCAGACCTTAGTTTCAGTAGTCATGTCAAAGCAATAACTAAATCAGCATACTATCATCTGAAAAATATTGCAAGAATTAGATGCTTTGTTTCTAATCAAGACTTAGAGCAACTTGTGCATGCTTTTATCACCAGCAGGGTGGATTATTGTAATGGACTCCTCACTGGCCTTCCTAAAAAGACCATAAGACAGTTGCAGCTCATACAGAACGCTGCTGCCAGGATTCTGAGCAGAACCAGAAAATATGAACATATCACACCAGTCCTCAGGTCTTTACACTGGCTCCCAGTTACATTTAGGATTGATTTTAAAGTATTATTACTGGTATATAAATCATTCAATGGGCTAGGACCTCAATATATTGCAGATATGCTCACTGAATATAAACCTAACAGATCACTCAGATCATTAGGATCACATCAGCTAGAAATACCAAGGGTTCGCTCTAAGCATGGAGAGTCTGCTTTTAGCTATTATGCCAGCCGCAGCTGGAACCAGCTTCCAGAAGAGATCAGATGTGCTCCTACAGTAGTCACTTTCAAATCCAGACTCAAAACACATCTGTTTAGCTATGCATTTACTGAATGAGCACTGTGCCACTGTCCGTCCGACTGTTTTTACTGTACTGGTTTTGTCTTTGTTTGTTTTCTAATTTCTAATTTATTTATTTTTATAATCTCTGGAAGAGATTTTGAAGGAGAGCGGGAGAGTCTTCACTCCGATGAGGCGAGTGAAGGAGTAAGTTATACTGCTGTATAAGAAGTCGCTGAGAGCGTCGTTAAGGGTAACGGCAGCAGACAGCGCACACGAAGCGTGCTCTGTGGGGGCCCCGCTGGGCATTACTGGTGTAGCACCACCCCAGCAGAGTACGTCCCTGGGCTAGAGGTCCAGTTGCACCGTAAACCGGCTCAATCTCTTCCATCTCAGATAGGGGTGGACCAGTACTACTTTATTTGATTTTTTATTCTAAACTGTTTTAATTATTCTTACTTGTTTTGATTATTTTAATTTCTTCTATGTAAAGCACTTTGAATTGCCATTGTGTATGAAATGTGCTATATAAATAAACTTGCCTTGCCTTGCCTTGCCTAGTTTGGGATTCTATGTTAATGCGGGCGCGTCTGCCTCCGGCACACATAGAGACTATTCTGTCAGCCGTGAAAAGGATAAAGCTAGGCCAGTCGCTTACTGTAAAACAGTTTCAGAGACTGCTGGGTCTGATGGCAGCAGTGTCCAACGTGATACCTTTTGGCCTGCTGCACATGAGGCCCTTACAGTGGTGGCTCAGGACCAAAGGGTTTTCCCCGAGGGGCAACCCTTTTTGCTCCTCTTGGACTGGATGCAATGGTACAGACGTGGCCGAGGCTACGTTTGTATGCTTTTCCCCCGATCGCTCTGCTCCCGGGAGTTCTGGAGAGAGTTCCCAGGGACCATCTGCGCCTGCTTCTTATAGCCCTGCGGTGGCCGGGCAGAGTTTGGTTTGCGGATCTAATGTCTCTCCTCAACGGGCCTCCTATGGAGCTTCCCGTCAGGAGGGACCTGTTGTCCCAAGCAGGAGGCTCGATATTCCATCCTCGTCCCTAACTGTGGAACCTGTGGGCTTGGCCTCTGAGGGGGCCCAGCTCATTCTCAACCGAGGTTGTGGAGACCATTCTACAATCCAGAGCTCCCTCCACGAGGAAACGTTATGCTTTAAAATGGAGAGTTTTCACTTCCTGGTGCAGTGACCGTCAGTTGAACCCAGTTAACTGCCTGGTTGGTTCAGTGCTAGAGTTTCTGCAGGACCAGTTCACTGCAGGTCTATCTCCGTCCACGTTAAAAGTTTATGTGGCAGCCATAGGTGCTTACCACATTCCTTTGGGTGGAATGTCTGTGGGAAAAGACCCGTTGGTATCTCGTTTTCTTCATGGCACTTTGAGGCTGAGGCCTGCTGAGCGCACTAGGGTTCCGACTTGGGACCTGGCGATTGTCCTCCAAGGTCTCTCCCAGGCTCCCTTCGAGCCCCTGGAGGAGGTTCCAGCTAGGTTTTTCACTCTGAAGACTCTGTTCCTCCTCGCTATTTCGTCTTTTAAAAGAATAAGAGATCTTCAGGCTCTGTCGGTTGCACCCTCGTGCTTGGAATTTGCACCTGGCATGGTTAAAGCGTTCCTTCATCCTAGACCAGGTTATGTTCCAAAAGTCCCCACTAATATGGCCCGATCTATAGTTCTGCAGGCCTTCTGTCCTCCTCCAATTCAGGATGCGGACCAGGAAAGGCACAATTTGCTTTGCCCAGTTAGGGCGTTGGATGCTTACGTCCACAGAGCTGCCCTGTGGCGTAAATCTGAACAGTTGTTTGTATGTTTTGGACCCCCTAACAAAGGGTCTCCTGCATTTAAGCAAAGAATGAGCAAGTGGGTGGTCGAGGCTATTTCACTTGCTTATGAGTCGACCGGACAGCCTTCTCCTTTGGCTGTCCGGTCTCATTCTACTAGGAGTATGGCGGCCTCTAAGGCCTTATTGTCAGGAGTTCTGCTTCAAGACGTTTGTGATGCGGCAGGATGGTCTTCACCTCACACATTCATTAGGTTTTATGCTCTGGACTTGGACTCTACACCAGGGTCCCGAGTGCTCTCGTCCTAGTGCTGCTTGCCCTGATTTCTCACTGGACAGGCACTTCTCGCTATGGGGGCGTTGGTATAGACGTTCCCTTAGCGTCAATTGACGCAACGCGAGTTCCCTTGAAAGGGAACGCCTCGGTTACGACTGTAACCTCGGTTCCCTGAAGAGGGAACGAGACGTTGCGTCTCCTGCCATATCTCCTGCGTGCCTGTAAGCGACTTGTTCAGACCTTACGAAGCTGTAGCTGCTGGGTTTGAACCGGCTTATATAGTTTCCTGGTTCATGAGGTCACCCACTCTGACGTCCCGTCACGCCATTGGACTGATTTTACATGTCCTTAAAGACATCATCACACAAAGCGTTCCCTTAGCGTCAATTGACGCAACGTCTCGTTCCCTCTTCAGGGAACCGAGGTACAGTCGTAACCGAGGCGTTCTATAGTATGATGATTACCTGATAATTATGATGATTACCTGATAATACAGATTATTTATTTATTTATTTTTTAAATCCCAGACTGTAATTGTGAAATTGCTAAAACATAGCCCAACAGGCTACAGTTGGAGGTCTAGTTTTTTAGCATTTCAAATATTCTTATAAATTCTTCTGATTGAGCATCTGTAAGGGGTGTTTCTAGTGTTGCTATTACTCAAAAAGTTCCATCTTGAGTGACTTCAGTACTCCCATCATAATTCTGCTTAGTGAATGTGAGCTTTCTTGAATCTGGGCCATTGAGAGTGTAACGGCAGGCTCCAATACTCAAACATGTCTACCTCTAGAATGCACAGTAGGAATGAGTAGGGTAAAGCAGGCTTTCATATTCTCAAATGCTCTGTTTGTGGAATGTTCATAGGATGTCCACTCGTGTTGTTGAGTTGGTATGGAAAATTGGATGATTGTGCATGATCTGTGCAAACAATTTCAGCCTGCAGTGTGTAATTCAATCCTGATAGATTTGTCATTTTGGTCGCATTGAGCAACAATGGCTCTAATAAGGAAATACTCAACAGTCATTGCCTTTCCATGCTTTCATTTAAGAAATTTAAACAACTTTATTGATTCCTCATTACATGCTGGATATATCATCATATTTGCTATGTTTAATTTACGTACTATAAATAAAGACAGCAAAGTTCCCTTCAAAATTCTGGTGTCTTTTTAAAATATGGATCAACTTTCTGTCAAGTTCAATTCGATTCTGTCTTTCGATTCGACCAATATAAAAATGCACATTAAATAAATTACATGGTTGTTTTATTGTTTTCAGTGCATGATCTCTCATCTGTGAGGAAAACTTTTCTGCCAGTGTCACGTCTCAAACAGTGCCTTTGTTATTGAGTTGTTTGGTTTGTCCTTTTGTAAGAATGACTAACTTATTGATTTTCAACAATGTTATCATGAGGGCACTGAGATAAGTGATGTTGAAGCTAAAGAGGGAAATCTGACAGCAATTTAGATCAAATTAAACCTTGAAAAGTGGAAAACCATAAAATCAGAGGTTTTTAGGTACAGATATTTAGTTGTCCTTCTATTAACACATTGTAACCTTCACAGAGCCAGCATCCATTCCACAGCTGCCTGCGACAGAAGATCAATGTACAGCAAAGAGGATGAGAAAAAGACGACCCTTCCCCTCACCCACAAGAACATAAAGACCGAAGAAAAAAATCCTGCCTTGTACCCATTTACTTTCTTTTTCTGTGGGCACGTGTGAAGATGATTGGAAATCTGGACTTCCCACATGTGCAAGAAGATAAGAGACTGTGTCTACTCTTCTCTTTTACAGATTATAGGCCCAATTATGAAAGAGAGAGATACAGAATGGACATCATCTGCATATAAATGGAATGAAGAACCTAAAGGATCCAGTCTCGCAGGCCTGTAATGGATATGATCCCATCGCTGCAGTCTAATGGGAGAGATACTTACAGTAGTATACAACAATACAATTTGTAAAAAAGGAAGAGGTGTTTAAGGGTCTCAAAGACTTCAGAACACTTTACTAACTTAGTAGAGAATGGATCTAAATGACCACATATAATTCTGGGTAATAAAAACTTCTGTCAGACATTATGACCGTTCACTGATAAGAAACCCTAAAGAAAACTTTTTTTTAATCACCAATACAAAGTTATTCAACAGTTATTTCCTCACTTTGTTCACACAAAGATGAAATAAAACATGGCCAATTCAAAATTACCTTAAGTTTTAGTTTGTTTAAATTACATATTGTCACGATTTGGTTATGTTTTTATGTTCCTTCTTCTTCTTCTTTCAATTTTATGGCGGTTGGCAACTAACTTTAATGGTGCATTACCACCACCTGCAGGACTGGGGTGTGGTACTGGAGTCTACCTTTCCAAAAAAAATAAAAATAAAACTTCACCTAAATTATTTTAATTAGTCCTGTATTCCTCAGGAAGCTAAATTTATATTTAAAACATATTTCACTCGAGCTTCTTTGTATGATGTCTTCTGAGTTTAATCTTAACTGTTTTCTTTGCAATTGTGAACTTAATCTTTGTCTTTCTTCCTGAAATTTAGGACATTGTAGTATAACAGACTACAGACTCTGGACTATCACAGAATTCACAATTGCCATCAGCATGCTTCTTCATTATTACCAAAGTTTTATTTAACCTTGTGTGTCCATACCCAACATGGCTGCAACATGGCATCATGACTTTGCGTAAACATACACGCCACTTTCAAGTCAAGTGGCGTGTTATCTATACGCATTTTGAGCCATCCACGCCGAAACGAACCGTCATCTTTTGCGTGTATGTCTACGCATTAAATGTCCGAGTGATTACGCGTGTATGTACACGCCGTTAAATGTCCGAGCGAAACGAAGCAAAATGTAGATCTACATCTGGGGAGCGATATTTTTTTTCCTAGGATGGTAGGGGAAGACTCATAAATGGTATTAACCCCAGTGACGGGTAGGTTTAGGGACGGGGTTGGGGTAGGTCATATATTTATATATACAGTAATGTAACGTTAAGTCAACGGCGTTGATAAACACGCTGAAAAGCGATTATGCGTGTTGATAGCATGCCAAAAATGGAAATACGAATTGGCGTGTCATACATACGCCATTTTATGAGATCAGTCTGCCATACCTCATTCTTGACAACACATCCTCCTCCTCCTTACTTCTGTTCATATTTCTACCCTTTCCCACTTTATTCTGGATATATTAAAACTGTCTTCCAGTCTGCCCTTTGTCCCATAATATTTGCCATTTACCGTTAATACTGTTCTTAACCATACTCTTAATTTCTGCTTTGCTATAATTAACCTCAATATCTACATTGGAATTTCCAGCTGCTTGCTTAGCACATTTATCTGCCAACTCATTTCCTATGACTCCTATGTGAGCTGGTACCCATATAAGAGTTATCTCGACCCCTGATTGTAACAGATTATTTGCAACTTGTATTATTTCAATTACAATATCCTATCTTGACTTTGACTGAAAAGTTTTGATGCTGATCAAAGCTGAGCTGGGATCTGAAGCAATTACTGCCTTTCTTGGCCTATTGACTTCCACCCATAGCAGAGCTAGCCACATAGTGACCAACTCCGCTATATAAACTGCCAAATAATCACTAATTCTTTTACCTATT
The DNA here is from genome assembly GCF_029890125.1 of Rhinichthys klamathensis goyatoka. NCBI lineage: Eukaryota > Metazoa > Chordata > Actinopteri > Cypriniformes > Leuciscidae > Rhinichthys > Rhinichthys klamathensis. Next base: position 577,484 of record NW_026606627.1, on the reverse strand, counting down.
TTAACTTTTAATTTTGGGATGACATATGCTACCCCCCATTCTTTTATCAATCTGTTTAGAAGCATCTGTATATATATTATTAATTCCTCTCTATACCTCTCCATTAACTCTCTGGGGTCGGCGGTCTCGCCGGCGATACCAGCTCACTTTTTTCCTTATCAGTGCAAAAGAGACTCAAATTACTTTGTTGATTTTGATCTTACATATAAGTGTTATACATCATTCGATCCTGTTAAGTTTGTATTTTTTTTGTGGAACCTCACAATAAAAACAAAGTGTTGTGCTTTTCGCCAAATAAAGAAAAATAAACATGATGCGCGTTCTGCGTTCTCTCTGTCAGTGCAGTCCATTCTGAAACGCGTTCTAAGATTAACTATAACTCTGCAAATACTTGTCATACAGGCACGAGAGATTTTTCTTTATGAAGCTTGAATTCTCTTCTTTTCAATGAAGTAATTTATATAAAAAACAAATATTCTCAGTTTATGTAATCTGTATGAAAAGAGAGTGATTTCAGTATTTTTTTCCCCAGCTCATTACACTTCATTACGCGTTAATGTGACACGCCCACGGAGGACGCGCGCTATTCAAACGCAAATGTCGAGGCAAGCCATGACAATGCCCACATCAGCCGTTCCACCGCGGCGGTAAAATGTGGGGTGTATTTGCTGCCTTTTACCGCTAAGAGGCGCTACAATCATAGACTCTGAAAAGTGTTCGTTTATTCTCTCTAATGCGTAATCTGCGGCTCATTTAGAGCGATTGAAAGCTGGTAGCAGATGAATTCAACAAGTGAAACGTAGTTAAAATAATTCATAATCACAATACTGAAATTAGGCTACTGAAATGAAATTGAATAAATAATGAAAACATAAAACATTGCAATAAAAACATTTAGGCTACATCAATGAGGCTTTAAAAGAGCATAAGACATTAATTTTAACAGAGTACAGACGGTAGCTCAGTGATCAACGCAATGACACGAGCTTCAAGGAGCTTCAAGCGACCTGAGATCGAATCTCAATGTAGCATATACACTCACCGGCCACTTTATTAGGTACCCCATGCTAGTAACGGGTTGGACCCCCTTTTGCCTTCAGAACTGCCTCAATTCTTCGTGGCATAGATTCAACAAGGTGCTGGAAGCATTCCTCAGGGAGTTTGGTCCATATTGACATGATGGCATCACACAGTTGCCGCAGATTTGTCGGCTGCACATCCATGATGCGAATCTCCCGTTCCACCACATCCCAAAGATGCTCTATTGGGTTGAGATCTGGTGACTGTGGAGGCCATTTTAGTACAGTGAACTCATTGTCATGTTCAAGAAACCAATTTGAAATGATTAGAGCTTTGTGACATGGTGGAAGTAGCCATCAGAGGATGGGTACATGGTGGCCATAAAGGGATGGACATGGTCAGAAACAATGCTCAGGTAGGCCGTGGCATTTAAAAGATGCCCAATTGGCACTAAGGGGCCTAAAGTGTGCCAGGAAAACATCCCCCACACCATTACACCACCACCACCAGCCTGCACAGTGGTAACAAGGCATGATGGTTCCATGTTCTCATTCTGTTTACGCCAAATTCTGACTCTAACATCTGAATGTCTCAACAGAAATCGAGACTCATCAGACCAGGCAACATTTTTCCAGTCTTCAACTGTTCAATTTTGGTGAGCTCTTGCAAATTGTAGCCTCTTTTTCCTATTTGTAGTGGAGATGAGTGGTACCCGGTGGAGTCTTCTGCTGTTGTAGCCCATCCGCCTCAAGGTTGTGCGTGTTGTGGCTTCACAAATGCTTTGCTGCATACCTCGGTTGTAACGAGTGGTTATTTCAGTCACTGTTGCCCTTCTATCAGCTCGAACCAGTCTGGCCATTCTCCTCTGACCTCTGGCATCAACAAGGCATTTCCGCCCACAGAACTGCCGCTCACTGGATGTTTTTTCTTTTTCGGACCATTCTCTGTAAACCCTAGAGATGGTTGTGCGTGAAAATCCCAGTAGATTAGCAGTTTCTGAAATACTCAGACCAGCCCTTCTGGCACCAACAATCATGCCACGTTCAAAGTCACTCAAATCACCTTTCTTCCCCATACTGATGCTCGGTTTGAACTGCAGGAGATTGTCTTGACCATGTCTACATGCCTAAATGCACTGAGTTACCGCCATGTGATTGGCTGCTTAGAAATTAAGTGTTAACGAGCAGTTGGACAGGTGTACCTAATAAAGTGGCCGGTGAGTGTATGTTGTTAACCGATGTTGGCCGACAGCGTTTATATTTGACCACCTTGATGCTTAAATAGCTAACTGTTTACTTATTTAAAGTCAAGAGTTTTGTTTAATTATCATTACAACATAAATTTGCTACATTCCTGTAGAACCGTCCGCAGCCGCTGCACAAACGACAAAAACTGATGAAGGAAGACTGTCAGCCGATTGCATCAGAAAATGAAAATGAAGAAGCTCGTCTTTAGTCTGCTAAA